>NC_143588.1:28295945-28595945 GCF_048544385.1 Mastigoproctus giganteus | reverse complement strand
TCTTACATAATTCAGACGTTTAATAGGGTAATGATCAGCAGAGAAACTCTCACAACAGACTCATGATCACAGGGCTGCTGTTCTTTATGTTAATAAATCCCAGTCTCTACAAGAACAGAGCTTGGAGGATTTTGAGAGGAGATCAACCTTTATAAGTCTTAATCTTGAGGTCATTATGGAAGCTGATCGTGAGTTTGTTGATCTTTATTTTCAGTATTTTATAAGTTTTTATTGTTACATGTTGAATCTTTATTCGTAATTATGAATTTCATGTGAAAAGCGAAAGAATAAATTGTATATATCGACAGTGGAACAAATTTCAATTCAGATTAGTTCAATTCATTTGAAAAAATTCAGTGTGGGCACAATAAAAATTGCACCTTCAGTCAGGGCTGGGTTGTTTAGAATAAGAACATAGTCAGCTAAGGCGGTGTCAGTATGACACAACTGCTCTCCCAGTTGGCATATTTGAGCGGTGAAAACTCTAATTTCCGAAAAATAACCTACTTCTCGCTGTGAAAATTATAAATGAGTATTTTAAATTATTCCAGTGAGCCTGTCGCTTTATGAATTCTCTAACTTATTAATATGTATTATGTAAAACTTCATGTTTAAATTTTTTATCTCGATTATCCGTTTTCGCAGGGTAATCCAGTATTCTTTATACAAGTATAAACATACGCACATACGTAAGTTTGCCTTTTAAAGACTACAGGTATTTCTGCAAAATACTGAAATACTTCTTTCTTAAAAGAAATTCTGTAATCTAATGCTGTTCACAGGGCATTTGCAATACATTTCCTCCTTTTTTTGAGAAGTTATTTAAAATTTATTTTCACATTTAGAGTGATGGTTTCTGTTTCGCTGACCATTAAGAATGATCGGTTGATTCAATACCAAATGTAATTTTCAATTGTGACAAAGATTAGGCTGTTAGAACCAACTTGCCATGAACTTATTTACAAGATTAGCCCGCAGGTTTCTGTCTGTCTTGGGTATATTATTTTGATATGCCTTTCAGTCGACGATGCTATCGTCTTATCTGGTGTTTATTTTACTTAAAACTCCATGTATGGAATGTAAGTATGAATTGAAAGGTCATCAGTCGATAAACCCACAGATTAACAAGGTGGTGATTGTAATTTGATAACCTATACTACTCCTAGTGTTATAGAGAGTGGTGAACTTATACTAACTAAATGTTGAGAATTTGGCAGTTCACCAAAATCGGAATTGGAACTGTATACTCTTTGACATCATGGGATTATCAGATACAAATATTGTTCATAGTTTTATCAGAAGCATGAGAACTTTTTTTCTGACCTGTTTATCTGCTTGTTTTCCATAACATTTACTTAAAATTGATCAGTTTAAATGAACTTTTTTTTTTTTTTTTTTGGAAATGCACGTGTTGATTAATTAATGCAAATAATGCTGCTCTTAACATTTCACATAATAATACTTTATTCAATTCCTACTATTAGTTCACACTCTTCCTATATATATTTATATATCTTGTTCAAATTTTCAATCGTTAATAAAATACTTTTTATTCATCCACTCAAGTTCAAATAATTTTTTTTTTAAACTTGTAGTGGATGACACTTGATGTTAATACAGTTTTTTCAAATATTAATTCATTAATTAAATTTAATTAATTAATTTTAGTTTTATATGGGAGAAAAAAAATTTCTCTTATATAAGATATTTAGCAGGATAAAAATTTAGGAATAAATACCTCAGTGGCGAAGCGTGTAGATCGCTGGAAAAAAATTTCTTTTTCAGATTCTTTTTTCATTCTGGGTTCTAGTCTGAGTCAAGGAGGGAACAAAATGGAAAATGAAACATGTGAATAAAAATAATAGTCCAACATCATATATAGAAAGGAAAATGGAAAATTGCAAGGAAATTCGCTTTCTATTTTGCCACTTAATATTGTGATTCTGTCATATGTATATACATATTTATATTAATTGTAATTATTTAATAAAAAGTAACTAAAATAAAATTTTTCTTTGTTGACCTAAGTAGGAATTGACTTTAAAATTTTTTTTTTATATTACTTGTATATAATCAGGTTACTTCTGTAAGAATTGAATATGTTTGACTCACCATTTTGTTGGTGGCTGGAGTTACTACCGAAAAGCATAATGTGCTCCTGACAACTTCTAGGACAGGGGTCGGCAACCTGCGGCTCTTTAACTTTTAGCCCACATGATGCACAATTTGAAATGTAGTTAGAAGACTTAAAAATCAAGGACATGTGGAGTGCAAGACTAAAATGCCTTAAAACTGAAATTGAGGATTTGGAGAGGCAAAAGGCTGTCATTGCAATTCTACACAAATGGATGGCGATAGATGAGTTGAAAAAGCAAGACCAAATTGTGTTCGATGCGTGAAGTAGTTTACCGGACATATATAAATGTGAAAATATTTGCGTTTGGACTTCTCTCAGTTTTTGGTTCGACGAATTTCTGCGGGCTAATATTTTCGAACATGAACTATATTAAAAAGAAATCTAGAAACGGTCTGAACAATGCGAGTTTCTCAGCATGTTTAAAGATGCTGAGAGACTCGCTTTATTACGCCATACTCGCCTGATGTTGAGAGACTCGCTCGAGAAGTTCAGCAGAAAAAGTCACATTAATTTGTACCTAATTGGATGTTTATTACGTTTTTTTCAGTATTAATAAATAATATTTCAAACTTTATTGTTTTAATAAAACACCTTCCCACTCTATTCGATATCTTAAAAATCTACCCCCTCCTCCCAGCTTGAGCTGTGGTGAGGCTCTTCGGATTCTCTGTTTTTTTTTTTTTTTTTTAATTAGATCAAAAATGGCTCTTCACTCAAAAAGGTTGCCGACCACTGTTCTAGGAGGAACTGTAAATGGTGGATAAACGTTACAACACGCTTATCAGTTAAATTGCGTATAGCGTAGAGCGAAAGGGTGGTATGTATGTACGTATGACTGTTTCTCTGATAAACAAACCTTGAATAAAGCTTATTTCCCCAAAAGAACGAATAATCAGATTCATTTAATATCTCGCTTTGGCTCACTCCACACGAAGTGTATTGTCGTCAGTATATTTCTGCCGGTCATCTGCTTATAACAACTCGACTTCCAGTGTCCGGATTTTCATGAAATTTTATATTTAGCACTTTTAGAACGATTTGTCGAACCATCTAAAATTTCATTAAAATAGGCCGATAGAAATCCGGCAGTTATTTCTTTTTTCATAGATATCACATAGGCTATCCATATGGATAGTCTGTGTAGCTGACATTGCACTGGACATTGTTTGTGCCTTGCGCTGATTGCAGGAATTAACGGTAATATGGCGGATTCTCAGAAACGAAATGTTCTCAGTTCGTGGATAAAAGTTGTTGCTGTTTAAGTAGTTAAATTTTTTACTTATATTATTTCGCAGAAACGTGAGTTATATTTCTGCTATTAAAATTCAGGAAGAAATAAGTAAAGTACATTGCGAAAGCGTTAACAACATACTGCAAATCAACAACCATATTACGATCTGAGGTACGCGTTGCTATTTGTTTGATTTGTTAAATGGCTTGAAATAAATACACTGTATTGTGTTTCAATTTTTATTAAAATTCAGAAGGGAATGAATACTGTGATTTCTCATAAAGTGCATTACAAAAAGTCGAGCAAGGTTATGTGCAATGAAATGAAAACAATTACTTTTATATATTTTTCATCTTATTCTACCGTCTTATATTAGCTAGTAGAGACATATGATGCAAGAAAGGAAGCTTGTATAGCATCAGCCAAAAAAAAAAAAAAAAAAAAAACCCTTCCCGTTTTATCCATCCATTCACTCCAAAAGTTTGTCTAGTTCAGCCTTGAATTTATTTAAGCTATCAACTTCCACTGGTGGAAGTTTGTTCCACCAGTCAACCACCCGCTGGCTAAAGGTACATTTCCACACATCTATTCTACAACTGTCTTTCCTCAATTTGAATTTATGTTCCCCTCAGGTGCGGAATCTGAGCAAAAAAAAGAATCCCATCAGCGTTGAGCTTGTTCAAACCATTCAAGGCCTTATATACCTCAATCAGATCACCTCGCAGGTGCCTCGTCTCCAGACTGCGATTTGCAGAACTCAAGCCTTTCTTGGTAACAGCAGCCCTTTGTATATGGAGTTGGGCTCTGAATCTCCCATAATATTAAAAACCTCTCTTTGCAGCTGAGTATTGACTGTTGCTCCGAGCTGCGTATAAATCAACTTTTCTGCAGTTCATAGCACAACTGCTGTGATAGCCACCCTAGACTTTCACAGGCCTTTATCTAGAATTAGTGAGATCAGGTTGATTGCAACCATGAGGATGTTATCGTACACAATCTCTTCTCCTATATGGGAAATTTTACCCGTTTCGTTAAAGACTTCATTTGGCTTCATTCTCTATGAACAACTTAATACTGGTAGTGAAATGCGTGTAAGCGAATAGAATGCAAATTTCCTAAGATTTTCAACTGATGAGACTTATCGCCGAGAAGTCCTCAAAAAATACTGAATACAAAAACAATACAGTAATAATACAGCCCTTATCTGCTGGCATAGATATTTTAGATTTTATAGGTTTTTATAAACTGCCATTATTGGTGTTATTTTGTAGTTAATAATTTACTTATTCACTTCTAGTAATCACAGAATATCAAAATTCAATTAAAAATCGACCGCGTTTGAAATGTACCTCGTTTGTTGTATGGAAGTGTTAAAGAAGTTGTACCCTGTGCTGATCGTATGAATACATCTATTCGCTTACACGCTTTTCACTACCAAATCGAATAGAGTAGATCGCAATTCAAATTGGGCACGTAAAGTGGCAAGTGGGAATTCATTTAAATGTATGCCGCACGTCATCAAAGCTTCCGCTCATAGATGTTATTCGTGACCTTGACCTCATAAAAAAAAAAAAAAAAACCGATAGATGTCACAGCCAGAGAGTTTATAAATTCTAATCAGGCTATAAATCGGCATATACAGGGTGTGGACAAAATAATAGTAAAAACATCACTGCACAAATGTGCAGTGATGTTTTTTTTTTTTTGTTTCTATCTTGTAGGGTAAGGAAAGACGATGTTTATTTAGAGATGATTTAAAAAGGTATATAGAGAAAATGACCGACCTCTGAATTCCAAAGAGATGAAATTGTTGGTGCTCGTTTAGCAGGGGCATGAGTGACTAAAACTACTAATTTGTTTGCCCAGAGCAACTGTAGCGAAAGTGAAGTCTGCATTCACCATGTATGGAAAAACAAAATCTGATAGAATGAATTGTGACATAAAATTGAAACTGACTGAAAGAGAAGACCGCTGGACACTGAAAAGGATTGTAGACGGAAAACATAAAACTACTGCCTCATAAATAACTGTAGCACTACATGTAGGTCTCAGCAATCAACTTTCTATCAAAACAGTTCGGCGAGAATTATATAAAGCTGGACTTTATTGCAGGGCCTCTGTTGGCAAGCTATTCGTTAGGAAGGTAATGCTAAAAAGAAGATGCAATGATGTAAGGAGCACAAAAACTGGACACTTATGATTGGAAAGATGTGTCTTCACGCGAACTATCATTCACACTTTATCCATCATCAGGGAGAGTTTACGTTTGGCGAATTCCAAAGGAAGCACATCATCCTTGTGCCAACTTCAAACATGGAGGAGGATGATCAACAATGGTTTTGCCAGCAATATCTTGGTATTCTTTGGGTGCTGTCATCATCCTAAACGGGTGAATTACTGCCACTGTTTACCTTGATATTCTGAGTGACCAGGTTCGACCTATGGTGCAAACATTGTTTCCCAGAAACGATGCCATGTTTCAAGATAATCATGCTCAGATACACACAGATGTGTCCAGTCTTGGTTTGATGAGCATTAAACTGAGGTTAAGCATCCCCTTGTGCCAACTTCAAACATGGAGGAGGAGGATCAACAATGGTTTTGCCAGCAATATCTTGGTATTCTTTGGGTGCTGTCATCACTTAAACGTCATTGAGCTAGTGTGGGCATATTTGGATAGCAGAGTGAGAAGCAGATCAATTCAAGGTTTATTTGAATCTATTCCACGTAGAATACAAGCCCAACATCGTATTAGCGCATACGGGTAACTCTTATCAGGTGTTTCCATTATTTGTCTATACCCTCTGCATATCTATTTGAAGATTCCCCCTTAACTAAAAATCAGGTTAAGATTTTTAGTTAAGGTATTTTCAATTAAGTTAATCCCCCCCCCCCCTGTATTCCCTTGACTAAAGTGTGTTAGTGTCTGACGGCACCAGAGGTTTCCCCCATCTCCGTGTTGTCTACTCTGTTTGTGAAACACAGAACTCTGAAGGCCAGCGGTTTTCAAAGAGTGTAAGGGGAATTGTTATGTTGTGTTCAGTTGTTCCTCTGACCATTTAGCGCTTGGACCCCTAGTGGCACCCACCGTTTCCCACACTCTCTTTGACTGTCGTAATATCCTTTATGTGTTAGTTATTCTCTTGGGCTCTTCTAATTCAGGAGCGTATATCCAGTTCTGAAAAGATCTTTTTGCCAACTGATTATTACTGTTTTTTTCCCCCCTCACTTTGCAACCGGTTCACTGCGCAAATAGGTAACAATAGACTGTGAATGTTTTGTGGCGTTGAATGGCCATATGTAACTAATTGCCATCACTAGTTTCTCTCCTGTAGTATTGAATACAAATGCAAATTGATTAAAGTAGTCTCTAATGCATTACTAATAAAAATAAGTGCAGGATTCAATACAACAGTCTTATTTTGAATCATTGGAATGATAATTTAAAAAAATAATTATGAATTTTATGTAAAGATTACGGTCTCTCGCCTATTGATCTGCAGAGAAGAAAAGAGCTTTTCTTCTCTTTCTGATAACATGTGATTAATTGGAATGATAATTTTAATTGGCAAAGCGTTATTTTAATTCTTCATCGGAGTACTGTTCGGTAATTTGGGGACAAAAAAAAGAAGAATCTATTGATTTTTCCGACACCTCAGGCTTGCCTGATAGCCCCAGTAAGAGTTTCAGTTTAAAAGCAGTCCCTGGCGTGCATCCTCGTGGCCAAGGTTGGGAGTCAGAGGGCAAGGAACCAGGTGTCCCTGTCCCCTGGCTGCGAAGTCGCCAGGTTCCGGCACTCAACATAACAACAGACATACTTACACACCTACACATCAGGAGCGAAAGTGCATAGCACGCGTTCCTTGAGTGAACCGGTGTTCAAGCCCGTGACTACTAAATACGATAAATATTTGTTTTGACGATTTATTGTAAACTCTACTGATTTGGTTGTCCTGCCGGAGTATAAACAGAAAATTTATTTATTTATATATATACACTTGCCGGCCTTGGCCTTTTGCCTTTTCATATGCTGCTGCGGTATATAGGGGAAAGCCCAGGTGTCCCTGGAGACCGCAATTAAAACAAACACACCTTGATCCCATGCAGGCGCCAGATGTCTCTAGGGCCAGAAAATATGATTGCTGTACCCTTTTCTATAGTGAATGGCATTTGTTTTTAGCATTCAGCTGATCAGATGGCTTGAAAAGGGCCACCATTTGTCAATTTTTCAGTGGAGCTACCATGCTGATGGGTCAATCACTTTTTTTACAAATTTATTGTATTAGGCGGCTGCCAAATGTACACGAAATCATTCTCGCGTTTTTCGTTCAGCAAACAGAAAATTAACCCCAGAGCACACGCAATTTAAAAACAATATACACGATGCAATATGACCATAGTTGCTAATGCTCCTAACACCTAACATCAACAACAATAGCATCCTGTGGTCTTCCAGCAGAAGGATGTTGAATTCTGACCAATCTTGATGCCAGGAAAGCTCTAAGTCCTGATGGTATTTTTTTTTTTTCTCAAAACCTGAGCTCCTAAGTTTGCCCCTTTCTGTGTTGGTTTTTATATTTTCTTATTCCACTGATGTTTTTCCCGAGGCTTGGGAATTTACACATATACAGCCAAGCGGGAAAGTTTGAAACTTAACCACTTAGCGTTACTAAGGTGTTTGATCACATTTGGCATACTTGTCTTCTAAAGAAGTTTCCGTTTTATGTATTGCTGATTGTTTTTTTTTTTTTTTTTTTTTTTTGTAATTAGGTATCCAGATTTCTCTCTGAACTACTCACTGCTGTGAATAAAAATAAACGGCACTTTGTCTTCAAACTTTTCCACTGATGTTGGTGTTCGCCAAAGTTCATTTATTACTTCGAGTCTTTTCCTCTTGTATATTAATGACCTTCTTCTACTGACTGAAAATCATAGCTTTGCTAATGATATCGTCTGCCTTCCAGGTTTGAGAAACCATGCTCTGCACAAACAACTTCTCTACCAGTGATTCCTTAGATGCTGAACTCCAGGTAATCCTCCAATGGGAGAAGAAAACTGTTAATTTCAATTCTTTTAAAACTTTTTTTTTTCTTGACTCACAAAAATGAGTCTACTGCTTTTGTTGTTGTTGTTATTATTTGGTTTTTAGGAACATTAGCAACTAAGGCCATATTGCTCCTGAGATATGTGGTTGTCATTCCCTGACCTTTCCGCATCCTCCGTATTTGGTGGTCACGGGCTCGAAATCCCGGTCTAATCAAGAATCGTGTGCTACGCACTGCTGCTCCTGCCCACCTGGCTACGTAGGCGCCACTGCTTTTGTGCTTATCTTTGATGACACTCAGATTGCTAGATAAAATCACGTATCTCTATTGAGGATTACCCTGACTTCTAATCTCTCTTGGCATAAGCACATTACAAATATTGCTTCATCTGCTTCTGAAAATCTGGGTTTTCTCTTTCACTCTTGGCATTATTTTTCTTCCAAACAGCTACTCACTCTGTACGAATCCGTCCTACCATGGAATGCTGTTGCCACATTTGTGGTGGTGGTGCCCCTAAACCTCTCTCAGGTTTCTTGACTCCATTCAAAAGAGGGCACTCTGTTGTTTAATTAATGACCAGTCTCTTATAAAATCTCTCCACTGACTGTGCCATAGACGTTAAACTTCTGTTACGTGCTTTTTTTTGTCGATACTTGCATGGAAACTGTTCTTTTGAATTGGTATTTATCATTTTCTCACTTTCTTACAAACCAGTCCGAGCGCATGCCGTACGCAGTCAACATTCATTCACTGTCGAATCCCAAACTCATAGAACCAACTTTTTCTCTTCCTTCTTTATCCCTTCCACTTCTGTTTTCTGTAACAACCTTTCTTCACATGTATTTCCCGAAAATTACAGTCTACAGAAATTGAAGTGTAATGTCACAAGTACCTTCTGTCTTCTCAGCCTTTAATCTGTGGACGATACTAAGTACGATTAGGTAATATGATATACTAAGAATGAAAGATAGAACTACGCTGCATGTACTAAAAATAATGCCGCTTTATGATATACAGGTAGAATAACAATGAAAAACACCAATAAAACCCGAAATCTCGAAAAAAAAAATATAATACTATATTTCAAACCCATTAATTACTTCGTGTACACTTTGTGCTTTCTTAATTTTGTTTTGTCATAACTACTTAAAAGCGCTTTATAGTTCGATAATCTTCTAATGATTTTAGAACAATTAAAAAATTATCATTCCATACAAAGCACTTTAAACATCGTTAATGAAAATATCCCAGAAATCCATTTGATCTAGTTGATAAGTATATAGAAGTTGCATCATATGGTTGTCGGTCGCCACAGTTAAGACTTAAAGCAAACCACGCCTTCTCCGTCTAAGATTTAGTCATTGAGAGACCTGTTTCCTCGTTCTTCAAGGTCACATTGTGACGTTCTGATATGCAGTGGACTTTAGGGGGGAAAAGCCAGATGACAACAGCTCTATATTCAGTATCGGTTTCACTCCCAAATTGGATCTTCACTTCTCATTCTTTCATATCGTTCCACACAGCAAACTTTATACTAAACTACTAGAATTCTGTCCAGCTAATAAATTAGTAGGAAACATCGTGTTAAATTTTGTCATGTTTAGTAAAGAGTAAATAAACATCTTGCGTCGGAAGTCTTTGACTAAATATGGAAGCAACAGCTGTGCATAATCCGAGCTAAAATAGCAGTCAGTGTTTGGAAGGCTCTTGCTGGTATGCAATACTGTATATTGAGATATGTTGCCTTGGCTTCAGTGGAACTTGGACAAGTGTGTCGGGGATTCGAATGGTTTCAATCGTTAAGGGATTTTATTACGTGTGATGCACAGTGCCTAAATATTAACATGTAGAACTAGGAAAATTTCTATGTAGTGTACAAAAAAAAAAAAAAAAAAGTATATAAGCAATGTTTTAATTTTGTAAACCTGCCATATGGAATGTGTAAAATTTTGTAAAGCCCTGTATTATTCTGTACCGAGTATTGCCTTCTAAACGGAACGGGACGGATAGGGACGAATAAAATATATTCGAATATAGACGAATAAAATATAATAAGTAATTAAATATTTAATTACTATTTATTTAATAATTAAATATAATTAAATTGCATAAATCGATGGTTGTACATATATTAATGTGCAAGCATGGTTAAATTTTACGTGAGAAGGCCAAAAATTACGGAATTAGAATTTTCCACATCTAAAGGGTGGAAATGTATTAAAATGTATTACAAAATGATATAATTAAATATTCTGTTGGATGTTATATTTAACACAACCTTTTATACAATATCTCTCTATACATTAAAAAAGTTTTCTTCCTAGTGATGTTTATTCGAGCCAGTGGGAGAAGAGGGCGAGGCAGTTACGTCGCTACAAATGCAATTAATTATTGACAACTGCCTCTTTAACTTTCACCAATCTTGTGCACGTGCTTCACTGTCTAACATTTGATGTTCCATTGTAACATTTTTTGTATATTAATGAATATTGTATATTTGTAAATAGTTTAGTATTTTGTAAATATTTCAGTTAAATATTTTCGTGCTGCTCTTTCAGGCGCCTCCGTAGCCAGGTGGGCAGGAGCAGCAGTGCGTAGGACACGCTTCTTGATTAGACCGGGGTTCGAGCCCGTCACCACCAAATACGGAGGATGCGGAAAGGTCAGGGAATGATCACTGCATATCTCGGAACAATATGGCCTTAGTTGCTAATGCTTCTAAAAACCAAATAACAATAACAACAAGCTGCTCTTTCGGATGCAGCAATATTCTTCATGCGTTATGAAACCTGAAGCCAAAGGCCTTTGGCTAAAATCTATTATTTGGGTACCACTTGTCTCCGCGCAGTGGGCGTGGTCGTAGAACGGAGCGATTCTACTGTCGAGTTCTGTGATTGGGTGATTATTGTGAATGCTTTTTGTTTCTGATTGTTTTGTGTCGTCGAGGGGGGGGGGTGCTTAGCTTAGGTAGGGTGTTTATCCCCCCACCCTGCTGTTTTAAAATCGGAAAACGAGTTCCTAATTTTAAAACAGCGGCAAGTGGGGAGATAAACACCCTAGGCATGGCAGCCTAGGAGGAAAGGGAGCGAGGATAAACAGTGAGTGAGTGGCACCTGCCAATCACTACCTTCCTGACTTTTAGTCGATGTATGGAGTGTTACCCAAGATCTGAATTTTTACCAGGCCTTTTCCTAAGTGACATATGTAAACGCAGATAAATGATTACATCGGTTATTTCCTGATTAGATATCGATCAGTGCGTTTCGACAGGTGTGTATTTTACGTAGAAAAGATTTGACTTACTCCGTCATACCTCTACATATTACGTAGAAAAGCGTGCGGGGGGTTGGGAAGCAGGGGGCAAGCCCCCTAGTAATCATTATAGTCTATGTTTAATTTTTTTTAACACACAACAAAAGTTTTATGTAGATGTAATGGCCAAAATATTTAAGGGACCACAGCTATCATAATCTAAGGACAGCGTTTGGAATCTCCGTAAAAGTGAAGCCACAGAAGGTCTGAAAGTTGATTAGCAAACGGGTAGGCAAAGAATTTATCAGATTTTGTGATTATCAACATAGATAAGGTGGGCAGTGAATGATAATAGATTTTAATTTATTAAGTAATTATTAAAATTGTACATGAATACATAAGATAAGTTGGAATGCATACTAATATGTCACCATAATTGAAACGTTAAATAATATATTAAAACCTTCTACAATCCAGTCTAAACCTTTTAATTTGAAATTTTCCCCTAATTCTTGAATCATTTTTAACAGTGAAAATTTCGTTTTCATTAATTTTGCTTCCTCTCTCAGTCGTACACATTCCAATCAAGTATCCTCTGAGGTGCCGGGTTGCTCGTCTTTGGACTGTTTCAAAACGCTCGATGTTCTTTTTTTAGGTGCAGTCTCCATACTTGGATACAGTGTTCCAAGTGCGGTTTTAGAGTTATCTTATACAGCGGCATTAAATTTCCTTATCTCTACGAGCAAATGTTCGGTAAATCATCGATAGCATACCGTGAGCTATCTTTGTAATAACGCATATTGTAATCCATGAATCTTTTTTTTTTTTTTTTTTCTGTGCTGTTTAATGCAACTCTCAAAAGAAAATAAACCGTCAATGTATTTCTCTCTTTCTTCTTTATAAGTGTATCATTTATTTTGGGGTTGCTGTTCTCAAAGTGTAAGACCTCGTATTTTGCTGCATAGCTGCTATTTTTCCGATCACTATTGAAGCTTGTTGGGTTTGGTTGTGTGAGGTTCAAGTTGTCCAGGACGACTAGAACCTCAATTTTCGCATCAGCTGCAAATTTTGACATTACATCCTCTATCCCTCCATCGATGTCGTTTTTTAAAATCAGAAGGAGCAGTAGTTCCACATGCAATCCTTAGGGAACCCCACTTCTAATGGTTAGATCAATGTGAAGAGTAACCATTAATCTGATGGGGGGTGGGTATTTAATGTTATTTATTATCTATTTTTATATTATATCTGACAGAAGATTTTTCTTAGGTGCCCTCACTCCTATCAAGGCCCCACCTTTTGCCACCTGACTGCTATATTCTGTATATATAACAGAAGATCCTGAGGATCATGAGGGTAATTTCTTTTGTTTCCCGTTAATCAGTGTTTCCCCTTAAACACTTAACTAGGCAAGCAAGGCGTGTTTATTTAGAATAACAGGACTCAAAGTGAAAATAAAACATGAAATTTATTACATACATATATACAACATAACATACAATTGAACTAAATAGCATATGATCATAATATACAAAGTTGACTCAGAGATACCTTGCATATATTATTCTTATTACAGTTTTCCCTTCTCTAGTTATTCTGATTTGACAATTATGTGAAACCACCTGATTCATTCTTGCCTTATTTCCTAACTAACTCCTAACGCTTGTACATTCGCTATACCTGTTTCATTTACTCCTGGATACAATACTGTTTCATATATTAATAATCAAATATGCTACATTCATCGTTCAGCTCTTTGTTCTCACCACACTGTTACAATATACTTGTTGACCAATCTTCAGTATCCTGAAGTCCCTACTTGTTACTAGTCATTCAGATAAACCAACAAATCTTCATCAATTAAAACACTATATTCAGAGTTGCTCATATAACTTAATTATCTATCAGTTTAAAACATATTCAGAATCCTTCTTTATACACCTTACTACCCTTTTAACACATTATAGTTGTTTGTATCAATTTCATCTATTACTCACTCCTTCGTTTCTCATGCATTATACACTAACCCCTTTTAACCTAATAAACTCTGTTAGTACATCTACCTCAGAGATAATTTATCTTTCACCTTACGTTCTAGGGCTACCCCCTTTTCATTAATTACCCTACTATTTCATTAACAGTCCTTCTTGTTAACTTAGTGTACTTAATATATCGCTCACCTACTTCTGTCTTTTTCTCTAGGGAGGTTTCAGGCTTCCATCTTAGGCTCTCTAGGCTATCTTCTAAGGCTTTCTCCTGAATCTGCTTCAGATAATTTTCCGGAACTCTTGGCTGCTTGGGTCTGGCATCCTTGATCTCCTGCTTTGAATACACAACTCCTCCTTTACTATGGATCATTCAGATGTATCTTTCTCCAAGAGGTCGTTACCTTTCCTGGTTCACTTAACCGTCTTTCATAACTTTTTTGTTTATCATCCTTAGCCTTCCCGTTACTTTTCTACTCTTAACTATTTTTCCCCTTACTGTCTAGGGCCCTTTTTGCACTCCCTATATTTCTGCACTGCCCGACTTACTTTTTTCACGCTGTCTCCACGATCACCCCTGTAGCCACACTCCCCCCCCTCACACTTGCCACTTCTGTCCCTTTCTCACACTGACGACCCCAACCTTTTCTCCGTCGTTTGAACCTCCTTCCCCAGGACGCCCTACCAATCCAAAGTATTCATCTAATCGTCCCCTCCTTTCTATTCGTTAAAAAAAATTACCATAACTATTTGCCCCTTTTGTAAACCAAGCCTTGTTCCGTAATTTTTTTGTTTAGTTCTCAGGGTAGCACAATCTTTTCATATCTGCCGTCGTGTCCCAGGAAAGCCATTTTCGTCTTTTCACATTTGCGAAAATGTTGACAGCATACAAAAAGCCGCCACAATGACCTGGTCTTTTTTGACCCAAATGCTAGCCCATTGGGACTTATGTCCAGATGCTGCATCGATCAAACGTTTCTTAATCGCCTGCATTTCACCGACCCATTGTTCTGTTTCCAGTAACCCTTTTTCGCTTGTTCACTAATGACCACTCCTTCCCTAGTGTGGGGCGGCTGTTTTTGTTTACTCACCATTCACCCCTTTTCCCACGGATTTACATTTATATGTTACTTTCTCTTCCATTTGACTGCTATTCAATTTGCACATCTATAATCGCTTATTTTCTAAATCTAGTATTCTTCCCATATATGCTTCTCTTAAATGTCAAAATTCTTTTCCATATCAAAGATTAAATTATTCCCAAATTAACAAATTTTCCCATAACCTCTAAATCTTCATATCAGTAAGATTGACATCTTACAAATCAAACCCTCCACCTCCTTCCCTGCAGCCACTTTGTTTTATCCAGTGCTTTTTTTGTAAAAAAATAGGTGCCGTACTCATTCTTTGCTATCAGGAAAAATTGAAAATTAAAAGGATATGAAAAGTACTCTAAAAATTTTTTTTTCTGATATTGTTACTTTCGCAGTAATGTTTTTGGAATAAGAACAACAAATTTAGTATATTAACACAGTTTATTAAGTATAAATTAATTAGTATTAGTATTAGTAACGGCCGCATGGTGCAAGAAAGCCTATGGCTTATGCTGCACCAGCCAAAAAAAAATAAAAAATAAAAAAAAATAAATCCGAACAAAACAATGATAAAAACAAAAAAATAAAAATAAATAACTAAATAATAATAATTAATAAAATAAAAAATAAATAAAAAGGAAATTAAACCTATCATACTATGTGCTTCCCTTACCCGAAAGTACTATCCAGATGACCTTTGAATTTCCCCAAACTCTCGGCCTCTACCACCCATGAAGGCAACTTATTCCAGTAATTTATAACTCGCTGGCTAAAATAGAACTTCCTGCAATCCATTCTAAACATTTCCCCCCGTAACTTGAATTTATGTCCCCTAGTTCTAGCATCATTTATAATCTTGAAAATTTTGTCCTCATTCATTTTACTGATGCCTCTCAGAGCCTTAAACACCTCAATCAAATCTCCTCTAAGGTGTCTAGTTTCCAAACTCTGCAACCCACATATTCGAAGTCTTTCTTCATAAGGACGCCCTTTTGCCGATCTCACCAGGCGAGTTACCCTTCTTTGCACCCTTTCAAGAAGCTCGATGTCTTTCTTCAGGTGAGGTCTCCATACTTGAACACAGTATTCCAAGTGTGGTCTAACATAAGCCTTATATAATGGGATTATCACGTCCCTATCTCTACTTGCAAAAGTTCGATAGATCATTGATAGGACACCATGGGCCTTCCTTGCAACCTGTTTACAATGCTCAGAGAATTTCATGTCTGACCGTATCGTAACACCCAAGTCCCTTTCCTCCAGTACTGGCTTTAGTTGAACTCCACCAAGTGAATAAGTTTTTTTGGGATTACTGTTTCCCAGGTGTAATACCTTACACTTTGTTGGATTAAAGCACAGCTGCCATTTTTCTGACCATTCCTGAAGTCTATCTAGGTCTCTCTGAAGAAGCTCAGCTTGACAGTGATCATTAACTACTCTCCCAATTTTAACATCATCTGCAAATTTAGACATCACGCCCTCTATCCCTTCATCAATGTCGTTTATGAAAATTAAAAACAACAGTGGTCCTAATACTGATCCTTGGGGAACCCCACTTCTTACATCAACCCAATCTGAGGAATAGCCATTTATCACAACCCTCTGCCTCCTGCCCTGAAGCCATCCTTCTATCCATCTAAGGATTTTCCCAGTGATTCCAACCTGTTCCAGCTTATAAAGCAACCGCTCATGTGGGACTGAGTCAAAAGCTTTGCTGAAATCTAAATAAACAATGTCGAAATTATTCCCTAAATCCAGCTCGTGAGTGACCCTTTCGAAATAGCGAACCAGATTTGTTAAACATGATTTTCCCTTTACGAAACCATGCTGAGTATCCTTGAGAATTTCAATTCGATCCAAATGATCCTGAATTCCACCCTTGATCATTGCCTCCATGATTTTCCCTACTACTGAAGTCAGACTGACAGGTCGATAATTTCCAACTTCACTTTTAGAGCCACCCTTATGTATGGGAGATACATTTGCACTTTTCCAATCCAAGGGAATCTTCCCAGAGTCTAATGATGCTCGCATAATTAGCCTCAATGGTTCAATGCACTCGCTTGCCGCCTCTCTTAAGATTATAGGGTATATTCCATCAACTCCAGGAGCCTTACTGGTCTGTAGGCTCGAAAGTTTTTTCATTAAATAATCTTGCGAAATTTCAATATCATTAATTACATATTTTTTAACTTCGCTCCCACAATTTCCCTTTGCCACAAAAGGCTTTTCATTTGTAAATATCGATGCAAAATAACTGTTGAGTTCATCTGCAACGGCAGCTGGTGTATTTATTACTATCCCCTTTCCCTTACATAAAGGTCCGATCTGGTTTGTCCTGCTCTTCTTGGCATTTATATATGTGAAGAATTCTTTATCCCCCCTCTTTGCTCTGTTTGCTAGTGATTTCTCATAAACTGCCTTTGCCTGTCGAACCTTTTCTGTGGCTCTATTACACATCACCTTGTAGCTGTTATAGGCTTCAGTACTTTTTATTGTTCTGTAACCTTTCCATGCCACCTTTTTCTGCTCAAGTAATGCGGCAACTTCACTAGTCATCCAACTTGGAACCCTCCTCGTGGAGTATTTTTTTAATGGTATATACGCATTCAAGGCATCTGTGATTAATGTTTTAAAAGCGTACCACAGTTCAATCGTATTCATTCTCTGCGCGATATCTACCCAGTTAATAGAGGCCATGTAGTACCTTAAGGCATCATAATTTCCTTTTCTGAAATTAAAACCCATTCCTTTGCCTTTTACTTCTGCTACCTCTCTCGTCATCATCCACCGTAGAACTCCGTGATCACTTCCTGCTACTGGTTCCTCTACTGTCAGCCCTGTTATGTCATCTGATTCATGTGTGATGATGAGGTCTAGGATATTCTTTTCTCTAGTATTTTCCCTGACATGTTGATACAAATAACAGTCATCTAGTTGATTTAAAAATTTTGTTCCCCATGTCGAGTTTCCTTCCCATTTACTCCAATCAATTAGAGGCAGATTGAAATCACCCATAATAAGGCACTGACGCTTACTTGACCATTCCATTTGCATGTAGAGGCTTTTGTCATAATCTTCACAATCACCTGGTCTGTAGATTACTCCTACTCGCATTATACCTTAATTATTCAAGTGTATATAGAAAAATAAGTAAAATGTGAATAAAATAAGTAAATAAATCGGTCAACTACTGAGTGCCGGGCACTCAGGATGACATGAATGGTCGTTAGTGTAGTATCTCAAATAGAGAGCTTTATGGTAACTGAAAAAAGTTTCTAGTACCCCGGCTTGGCCTAAAACTTAGGAAATAACGAAAACGTTGTCTATTTGAGTCTTTCCAGTTGTTGTGAATGCCAAGGGTGGGAGAAGCAACTCGGACTTCTTTCTGGAGAAGCGATTAAAGTCTCGGGGGGAAAGCGACTGGCAGGTGAGGGCCGTGCAAGACTCCGCGCAGGCGCCTCTCCACCACCACCTCAACACTGGCTCTCTGAGTATCTCCTTGCTGGGACAACTCCAGCTTTGAAAATTGTTAAAAATACTTCTGGTCGCAAAATTTATAAATGACCTTTATAGAATTATTAACTAACTATTTAGCAACCTTTTTTGTCACCAAAAGGAGTTATTTAGTACAAAGAAGTGCGCTATCGAAGTGCAATAAAAATTGTTTTTTTAATTTTAACACAAAAATAAATGATAGATTTCAATCGGAATAGTTTTCCCTTGATAAGCATCGAATAACGCATAGCTAATGTGATTTTTTTTTCCCCTATGCCGACTTCTTTTCTTCCTCTTTGTGAGTGTCGGTTGCTGAATGACGTTTCCGAAGCAGCCACGAATCGACATATTTTGCTGGATCGAAGCGGGTCAGCGGTGGGCATACAATTTTTAGAAACAGTAATGAAGAAACTGTTTTTGTCATCAACGAAGCTCAGGTTGGGATGACAATCAGATTCATTTGTGAAAATCCTCGTTCACATTCACTCGATGAAATTGGTATCATACTCAGAGCGTCCATCAAATTCTTCCGAAACCATCTTTTCAGTTAGGTACCCCGGAAATCCACGAATTGCATTTAACTGTAACATTAGTAAAATAATAAGAGGAGTTTACCTCAATATAGTACGTAGAACACTTCCGTATGATACCCTCCAGAAATTAAAACGGAAAAAACGAAAAAATCGACAACTTACCGGTACATTAGAGTAAAATATAAATAATTAAATAATCAATTTAAAACAATTAAAAATCAAATTAACGCAATTAAAATAATTTAACAAAAATATTCAAAACGATTTTCCTTCCTGAAGCTGACAACGCTTTATGGTCGAAAAGCGTTCACAGCTTCAGGAAGGAAAATCGTTTTGAATATTTTCGTTAAATTCTTTTAATTGCGTTAATTTGATTTTTAATTGTTTTAAATTGATTTGAATTGTTAAATTGATTATTTAATTATTTATATTTTACTCTAATGTACCGGTAAGTTGTTGATTTTTTTCGTTTTTTCCGTTTTAATTTCTGGAGGGTATCATACGGAAGTGTTCTACGTACTATATTGTCGTAAACTCCTCTTATTATTTTACTAATATTATTATCAACGTAGAACATATTGAGTAGTACAGCTCTGATTCATACTATCTAATTTAACTGTAATGTAATTGATAATTTTCTAACTTCATTTTCACCAAATGCCAACAATTCATGCTTTGGTTTAATGCCTTCGTTGTCCTCGTTTACCTTCTCTCGTCATCGGTATTGTCACTAGTTCTTAAATTTGAATTTTTTTTTTTTTTGAAACTGTCCAAAATGTCAGGGTCATTCGGATATTCAGGTACTGTGACCATGTAAACAGAGATAGGGAAAATTTACGGAAAAATGTGGATAACGCACTTCCGCGACATAACAGATGATTATTTGTTGGGGTAAAAGAAAATCACTTCTAATTCTCGAATGGGGCGTTTACAGTTGATTCACGAAGGTATCCAACCTATGGCCCGCCTGGAAAGTGAACTAAAGCAGATTTTAAATTTTGTTATACAGTATTATCAAAAAAAAATCTCATTAAATGTTTTGTTCAGTAAATGTAATTGTGTATTGTACTTAATAAAATTTTCGAATATTTTCAGTTTTACTTTTGCATGCAACAAGATATGGAAAATGTAACACTAAAGAATGCCCCTGTACGGGAAATGTTTGGACACCACTGCAGTAGAAGGTGGACCAGATTCCGTTGGGAAAAACCTTAATCGGCTCATTGCAGACCAGCGCGACCTCTCCGTATGTCGGACGGATGGTCGGATAGTTTTTACCAGGTACCACTAAGTTGTAGAATGGTAATCCCAAATAATCCCTTCAGCTCTCTTAATTTGCGCAGTAGCACTAATTGCCGAAAGTGCCTGAAGGCCAGAAATGCAAACAGGGCATACCGAGTTAATTCACTCCTAATCCGTTTGCTATATGAAAATTTTCTCGCTCAACGGAAACTATTTTAAATGTAACTGCCAAGGGGAACTAAAAATAATTAAACAGAGGTCCGACTGAGTAATTTAGAATTATAAAAATGGTTATACAGTTTTATATAGAAAATATCTTAACAATAGACAGTGAAAAATGTAAATTTAGTTAAATAATTTTAAGCTTATTTAAATAGCAGATAAACGTGTGAAAAAAAAATTACGGAATATTCCAAATTTCAAAGTGCACTGCATTCACACGTCACTGTTAATAAAGGTGCCGGTATGCCGTACCATTGCGTCACAAAAAACAAAAAAGCACTGGTTTTATTCATCTTAGAATCTTACCCTTAATCCCAACATGTTCAGGTTTATACAGTAATCTCTCATGATGGACTGAGTCAGATGCTTTACTAAAATCCAAATAAACAATATCGATAATATTTGTTACATCCAGCAGATGCGCAACTCTGACAGAGTTGTTGTCTGTCAAAATAATTGAACTATTTTGACAGAGTTATTCATAAGTTACTAAATAGTTTCTGGTTAGTTAAACATGATTTTCCTTTAACAAAACGGTGTTGTTTCCTTTAACAAAACCGTGTATCCTTGAGAATTCCATTTCACAGCCCTTCACACGCTCTTTATCATTTCCTGTATGATTTTCCCTACCACTGAAGTCGGAATAGCCTATCTGTGGTTACCCACTTCGCTCTTAGAACTGCTGTTCTATTTGCGATACACTGGCACTTCTCCGATCCAAAGGAATTTTTCCCGAGTCCAATGATGCCCTCATAATTAATTTTAATGGTCCAGTGCACTTTCTTGCTACCTTCCTCAGAATAATTGGTTATCTTCCTGACCGTCTATAGAATAAACGGATTTTTTATTTTTTTAAATGCCATCAACTCCACGATCCTTACTTGTCTTTAGGCACGAAAGGTTTTTCTAATAAACATCTGTTGTAATTTTGTTGTTACCTCATTTGCACGCTGTGAAATGTACAAATGAGGAGGCGTGCCGGGTTATACTATCATCTGGCTGAGTGTCCCTGAGAGATTCAGGGGCACTCAATTTAAAGGGAAGTAAGGAAGAGTGATAGAAAGGGGAAAATCTAAGAGTATGACTGCCCTAAGAAGTGATGAGAGTCTCTCGCTTAGGGTGGTGAGAGAGAGAGAGAGAGAGAGAGAGAGAGAGAGAGAGAGAGAGAGAGAGAGAGAGAGAGAGAGAGAGAGAGAGAGGAAAGTTTGTTGTCTTCAGTCAAGGTCAAGGTTAGTAGTTATTTGTGAAATCCGGTTGTCTTCTCTCCTAATGGCCTCTCTTCTCTTAAAGGCCTTAGTCGCGAAGTTGTTGAATGCCTTGAAATTGTCCTCGCTTTTTGTGAGCTTTGCTTTGTCAATTGGTGGTGTTTTTGTTAGTTGTCTGACAGCACCGGGGTTCCCCCCATCGCCGCCGTCAACTGGTGGTGTAAGTGTAAGTGTGTGTTGTCATATGGCACCAGGGGTTTCTGCCATCTCCACGTTGTTTTCATTGTGGTGAACCAGTTCACTGGGAAATGCCAGAGATTTAAAAGTGTGTGGGAATTGTTCATGTGTAGTGTCCTGTACCGTTGTTCATCTGGTCATTTAGCCGTGGGACCCCTATTGAGGCCCACCCCACTTACCAGGAACCCAGTAGCCGTAGATTCACTCTGGCAGGTCCTGCCGCTTAATTTCCTGGGATTTCGGCGGCTAGGACCTAAATAAATAAATATATATATATATATATATATATATATATATATATATATGCGCTATCGTAGGGGTAATATCGCTTAGGTTTGCTAGGTCGAGTTTTGGGCGTAAGGTAATTTTATCATGTTAAGTTTTTGATGGTCAACTGGTGGTGTGGACATGTGTGTGTGTGGACATGTGTATATGTAAAGGGCGGCTCCTAGAACGTTTGTTCAACTCCGCCTCGTATCTCTGTGAAGAACAGTAGCACTACAAATGGGCCAGATATATGTGTGTGACGTCGGTTTGTGTGTATTATGTGTGTGACGTCGGTTTGTGTGTATTATGTGTGTGACGTCGGTTTGTGTGTATTATGTGTGTGTTTTGTTGTTCTGTTCTGGCCGCTTGGCTACCCAGAAGCATCAGTCACCTGGACAGATGATTCTGGGTACTCGTCCACACCACGGGAAGATGGGCCAGTCCATGTAAAGCACGTACTGTCTCAAGAGAGACTCTGACCCACCCAATGTTGTCAGAAGGTAGGCCAGGATCCTCTGGGGGCCCATTCCAGAGGGGAAAAAAATGATCACCCGTGGTGCTGGTAGTTAAGGTAATTTTATCATGTTAAGTTTTTGATGGTCAACTGGTGGTGTGGAGTCTACTAATGAGGAAAGCTCCTGCCTTAGATCCTGGTAACAATGACAATCGTTGAGTATATCGTCAGCAGTTTCAAGCTCGCCGTAGTGACATTGTGGTGTCTCTGTTAGGCCCAGTTGGTATAGTTTGGCGTTTATACTGCCATGGCCCGTCATTAGGAAGGAGGCATGTAGGCATATAGCCATAATTTTTCCTTCTCGATTAGCTCTTGCACTTTCGTGATGTATTGTCTTGTTGTTGCTCCCTTTTCCGTGGTTGTCCAGGTGTTTTGGCATTTCTCCCTCATCACATTCCTTATTCTTGCTATTTCCGTTTTTTTTTCCCAGCCTGCAGGTCAACAGTGATGTCATAAATAATCATGGGTATGCTGTTTATTTTGTTTATGGGTATTTTGGGTATTTTGTTTATTCCGTACTTCAGGTATCTGAATTGTACCTCTAGATTTGCTGTGATTTTCCCTAGTAGAGCTTGTAACTTTATTGTTGAAGTTGTTCGGCATGCCCTTGACATGGTTCAGAGTGCCAATCTTTGTGCCTGTTCTAGATATTTGGTTATTATCACTTTGTTTGCTCTATATCCCCACACCTGCTCCGTAATTAAGAATAGAAAGGAAAACACAGTTATAACATAACCTTAGCGTGTGGGTTTTTGGGCTCCATTCTCTTCTTGTTATTTGCTTGAGGGCCATCAGGAAGGTCTTGGTCTTCTCTTTTAAATATTTCGTGTGTAGGAGGAAGCTGAGTGTTTCATCCAACATGACGCCTAGGTATCTAGTTATTTGTGTATATTTGATCCTTTGATGTTTGTGCTTCACAAGTGGTGGGCCCTCTCTATGGAGTTTCCCCTTGATCAGCATTTGCGTCGTTTTTTGTGGATACGTTCAGTTTGTGTTTATCCGGCAATATGGCAAGTTCTTCTAGGATTTGGTTTGCATTATTTTCTATCTCCCTCCTGGAGTTGCTGGCCGTGACAATAGTGAGGTCGTCTGCGTAAGCTATTAATGTTGTTGATTAGAAGGTCTTATGTAACCAGGTTTCGAAAACAAGGTTCCAACAGAGTGGCCCAAGACTGAGCCTTGTGGGCATCCCCTTGTGATTTTTCTTCTGATTTCCTGAACACTGCTCGTCACCTTCCGGTCACAGAAGTAATCAGAAAGCAAGGAGAAAAGCGGAGCATAAATGGCGGCTTCCCTGAACCTCGCGAGGGCACTCTGCCGCCAGAGTGTGTCAAAGGCCCCCGAAAAGCCCACGAAGATGGCTAGGAGGTACTTGTTATTAGATTAGTGTGCACGGGTAGCACAGTGGTATTGTCACCATCGCACCCAGGTGTATTGGCTTGTTGTATTGCCTTTTCCCCACACCGGGTGGAAAAGGCCCGGGTTCGAATACCGTCGATGACGCGAGAACTTTAATGGGCTTTTTTTCACTCCGTGGCTGAGTTAGACAGTCTCAGGCGGAAATACCAAGGTTTTTTGTCCAGCAAACAGACAAATCGACCATAGAACACACGCAATTAACAGACATAAGACACAGCATGACAGATGAATTTAATTATTCGGGTGGTCTAAATATAATAGTTTTTGCTGTTAGAGTTATCTCTTGTGGCATCTTGAGTTATCGCAGAAGGAGCCATCTCAATTCCGAGATGGCATCTTCTGTGCTGCAACCGAGGGTGAATCCATACTGCTTTGATGAGTATAGGCCTTTTGTTTTATAGGTGTGAATAAATCTGGCTGCAGTGTCCTTTTCCAGAACTTTGCCCATGACCGGGAGGAGGGCGATGAGACGGTATGAAGTAGGGTCTTGCTGAGGTTTGTCGGGACTTTTCAGGATGATTTTGAGGTTTGCCAACTTCCAGGTGCTGGTGAAGGTGCCAGAAAGGAGACAAGAGTTGAAGGCACTTCGGATGGCGCAGGGGTACACTTTCCACGCCTTCTTCAAAACCTCCACCTCCAAGGTGTCATGCCCCGAGCATTTCCTATTCCTCATAGTGGCTATGGCTTGGCCTATCTCCTCCAAGGCGAATGGCAGTTTCTTTGGGGGTCCTTGATATGCTGTGTTTTGTCGTCTCATTTCTTTTTGGCGTGATGTCTCTTCATGTTCCAGGTCTTGATAGGTGATCATGTCTAGGATCACATTGATGGTTTCTACCCAGTCATTTGTGGAGGTATTTCTCTGGACGTCCATGGTAGCATATATTTCCTGTGAGGGGATCTTGCTGTTCAGCAGTCTATAGACTATACCCCATGGTTCTGGGTTTCCTTTCGTTTGGATTAGCCTTTCCCAGGCTGCTTTTTTATCTTGTGTGGTTTGTTGGTAGCGTCTTCTCGCCTGTCTCTACCTGTCATGAGTTCGACTTATGGCCTAGTTGGTATTCATCGAGCACTTTGATATTCCCTTCTTGTTGTCCTACATTGTTGTTTTAATTCAGTGAGAGTCAGCGTCCACCAAGGGACGTGATACTTTTTTCTTTTTCTCAGCTTCATTAATGCTTTGAATGGTTTTGTGATCTTATATTGTAATTCCAGTATGTGTTATTCTGTGTTCAGAGCCTGTAGGGCAGCTACTTGTTCCTCTGTTAATTCCTCCTTTAGGGAAGTATCAAATTTCTCCCAGTTTGCTGTTTTTGTTTTTGGAATCTATTGATTCGTGTGTGGTCTGTCCTTGTACGCCTTGTCTGCTGAAGTACAGAGAAGATTATGGCATTGCCGCTTGTTGAGATAGCCGGTTGTACCTTCCACTTTGCACCTTCTGTCCCACAGCTGGGGTAGCTAAGGAGACATCAATGTATGTAGTACCACGTGGCGTGACACAGGTTGGAGGATGTCCTTGCGTATTGAGTACCTGCAGTCTATGTGTGAGAATGATTTCTTCTATGGTTTGTCCTTTTTCATCCGTTTGCGGACTATTCCAGAGGTTCGAGTTAGCATTGACATCAGCCAGGATGAGCACGCTTTTGTTCCTAAGCTTGTTGAGTGCTACCTCCAAGTAGTCAGCGTATGGCTGTATTGAATTAGCTATGACAAAGAGCTGGCCAAAATTTCCCTCCAGGCAGGCACAAGCAGCATTCATCGTGCAAAGCGAGGTGACCTTGGTTACTGTGATGGTGGGATCTGCTATGACAATGGCAACCCAGATCCATCTTCTGGCATTGCCGCCATTCCCCACTGTTATTGGGTTTGATTGAATTAGCCGATATGACAGGGGCATCCCCTTGACCAGGCCCTTGTATGAGTATGGCTCTTGAATTGCTGCAATGTGTATGGTTTGCTCTGTGATGGTTTTTGTTAGATCATAAGTGACAGCTATTGAGCGCGGCAGTTTAGTTGAAGAATTTTTAAGTTTTTGAGATTGCTTTGGTTTCCTCTTTTTGTGTTATTCTTAGTAATTGGCATGTTATTCATAATCGGTTTTTGATCTGATGAATTCAACTGTTTTGGTGTATTCTGGGCATTTGGGATCTTTAAAATGATGGTTATTATTTCGTTCTCTTTTAGTGCAGCTGGGACAGATTGGTGGTTCAAAAACAGATTGCTTTTTCGATCCTGGGTGCCATGACCCTCCTGCACACACTGGCCACATATGCGGGATTCCTGAGTACACTGTGCTACCTAATCTCAGGCATATCTAAGACCATATCTCAGGCAGTTAAAGCATTGTGGGACCACAGTGTATTCTTTAACTGCATGGGCTGTCCAGCCAATGTAGACCCTCTTGGCGTTTGTGAGTATCTTTCTTCTTATTTCCCTTGTTATTTGGAGGATCCAGTTTACATTTGTTTGCTTTTCCTTGGGCCTAGTAGAAAAGCAAGGTTTAATTTACAGCTTGATTTCCTCCTCTGTGTATCTGTGATCCTTTAGGTTTTTGTGGTAGAGATCACTTATTATTTGCTTATATTTCATACCTTTATGAATGTCATAGATGGCCACTTGAGGCCAGGTTTTTTAACTCTTTCTTGTTAAGCACCTCTACGATTACCCCGTTCGCTCTTATTTTTCTGATGGTAGTGATTTTCACGTCTCTTAGTACTGAGGCTAATTTAGTCTTAACTTCTTTTATCTCCTCACTTGCTGCATTTCTTCCTTCCGTAGCTTTGATGATGAAGACTTGCTGTTTGCTTTGTCTTGGCAGGTTAATGTTAGGTCTTTGCAACATTGTGTTTCTTTTGGGCTTGTATATGTCATTTATTTGGGCGTAAGATGCCTGAGTTCGGCTGTTTCCATCTTTTTGGTTTATCTTCGGCCAGTGGTGTGCTTCCATCTCCTGTGGCAACTCCAGGAGGGTTTTTTTTCCTCTTTTTCTTCTGCTTCCTGTGTGTGTGTGTGTGTGTTGGGCAGCTTATTTAGGAGCCATGTCAGGATATCTGTTCTTGCTTCCAATTCAGTGGCCCTTGCCTTCCATTTCTCACTGTCCAGCAGAAGAGCCGTGTTGAAGGTTTCCTGCTCAACCCATAGTGAGAGAACATGGCTTGCAGTACCATTTGGGATATATACATTTGTTGTGAGACATTTATACAATGCTATTTTTATGTTTTTGGTCTGCAGTTTCATTTATGTTGACAGTACAGTATGTAGAAGTATGGAATCTTGTGTGTCTGTAGTTTCCTGCCCGGTTTCTCTTGTTTGCAGGTCTTTTTTCCGTTGTTTGGTTCTGGAATCTTCCTCTTCAGGTTCAGTTGTTGGGTCATCGCATATACTTAGTATTATTTTTGGGGTTCTTTTCTCTCCATCTGTTGGAGTCATAGTTCCTGTTTCAGTGTCCTCCCTTTTGCGCTCAGGATCGGGTTGTGGAGTATATGCATCTTTTTCCTTCCATTGAGACTGTTTCTGCCAATGTTGCATCCAAATCAGAATTATGTTTAAGTAGGTTGTAGACGTTGGAGTGCCCGGCACATGGTTGACTGGACCCAGGGTCTCCCAACAGGACATCGCCCAAAGCATGACACGGCCGCCACCGGCTTGTTTTCGTCGCATGGTGCATCTAGGCACCATCACTTCCCCAGTTAAACGACGCACACGTACCCAGCCGTCCCCATGGTGCAACAGGAAACGTGATTCCTCGGACCAGATGACCTTCCAATCACTCAAGGTCCAGTTTCGATGCTCGCATGCCCATTGTAGTGCTGTCGCCGGTGAACCGTGGTAAGCATGGGCACTTGGAGTGGCCTGCTGCTACTCAGCCCCATTTTCAGCAGGGTTCGATGAACTGTGTGTTGTGACACATTACTCCCATCACCAGCATTCCAACTGACTAGTTGCGCCACAGTCGCCCTTCTGTTGTCACGTACTATCCGGGAGAGGCTTTGCTCACCTCGAGCATCGATGAGACGTGGCCGTCCAACACCTTGCCAGCGGTTTGTGGGTTTCCCCTCCTCGGACCACTTTCGGTAGGTACTGACCAGGCTGACCGTGAACACTCAACCAGCTGTGCCGTTTCCGATATGCTCTGACCGTCTGCGCTGTAGCACAGTGGTATCGTCACCGTCCTCCTCACACTGGGTGAAAAAGGCCAGGGTTCGAATCCCGTCAATGACGCGAGGAACTTTAGTGGGCTTTTTTTACTCCGTGGCTGAGTTAGTCGGTCTCAGGCGTAGATAGCAAGGTTTCCCCCAGAAACGGGTTTTTTTCGTCCAGCAAACAGGCAAATCGACCAGAGAACACACACAATTTACAGACAAAATAAATATGAGTAGATGTAATCATTTACAGGGGACCCTAATGTCATAATTTGGTGTTTTTTATTGGATATGCGCTGACCCAATCGTCTGGCCATTACAATTTCGCTTTTGTCAAACTCACTTAAGTCCGCTGCCTTTCCCATCTGAAGAAAGAGTAATGCTGATTAATGGAGCTCAGTATCAGGTATTTTTTATACCGTGTCCCGACCCGCGCAGGCGTCGTAGTTCACCTGTAGTTGCTTCGATTTGCATAACGACTCGCTGGTCATGTTTTGGCTCATCGGTGTAGGCTTCAGTACTTGTCATTGTGCTGTTACTTCCCATGCCGTCTTTTTCTAATCTATTAGGCTGACTAGCTCTGTAATCATACATCTCAGCTTCCTCCTCGTGTTATATTTTCTTAATGGTATATTTTCATTCATGGCTCTCTCCTTCCCTTGGCGAGGAGAAACAAAGGCATACAAATCCCCTACAAAGATGGAGAGAGACCGTAACAGGCCACTAAGCCTAATACTGAACAAGAATAAGAAGATGTATTCATGGCTTCTGCGACTATTGCTTTAAAGATGTTCCATAATGCTAATGTATGCATCCCTCCTGCAATCTGCCCAGTTGATAGAGACCATGTATTGTCCTAAACTGTCATAGTTCCCTCGCGTTAATATTATTTAAATATCGCGTTAGCACCTCATAAAAAAAAAAAAAAACCTCGGATTAATTCATGGGGAACATTCCTTCCTCCTGAGATTGGCTAAGTACATCCAATTGAAGAGGCCTTGAGAATTCCTCTTGTTTCTGAAAGGATTCGAACCCAGACTTTACCAAACGAGTGACAGTAGTGAAACCGCTATATGCCACATAGAATTTAATTTTAGTCGCAAATCACATTCAGCCAAGAAGAAATAATTGTTTTCCTAATTTCCTTGAACTTCGCGAAAGTAGCGTGTGTGTGATTATGACCTAATGACCAAATGACCTCTCTCATCGTGTCCGTATCTCCTACTGACAACGCCCCCACTCCTTACAGTGATCTTTTAAAGGTTGGCAACCTTGACATTAATTGAGATAAAGCAAGCGGATAAGTGAGATGTACATGTACTAGCTAAGTGCTAATAGCTACTATGTACAGCTCGTGATCCTTCACCTGTATTTCTTCGGACCAACCGATTCTTAGCATATGGACTATGGTCAGGACGATTATGAAAAATATATTTTGTTCACCAGACTGCTAATATTTTTATCGAATCGCTGAAAGTACTTTTTATTTACAGTTGTTCGTTATCGTTGCCAAACTCAGAGTCACTACTCAATTTTTAAAACGCTGTTTTCTTGGAATACTACAGTACGTAAAAGATTTAATTAAGAAATGCTTCTTGAGAGTTTTATAACATTTACTTTACATGTACTCAAATCTCAACTATAAAATATCGGTGTAAATACACCACAATAATGAACTCATAATGAAAAACTGCATCCAAGTAGCGTAAAGTCATCGATTTAATTGTATCTCATATTGTGGCTACCTTCACAACGAGTTATTACACTACCTCGAATAAGTAACGTTTCATTAATAGTGAAGACTACTGCTACTTATTCTCAGTGGGCACAACCACCACCACCCAGACGGCACCGTTTGCATGGGATAAGATACTCTGTTATCCACATACTGTCCCTATGAGACTTAGGAAAGGAAAAAAGGTGTAGGAAAGTGATAGCAGGAGAGGAGGAAGAAGAAATGCCGTCGAAAGAGGAAAGGGACAGTTACTCCTCATACTCACACCCAGGGCTGGATTTTGGTGTTCGTAGGCCCTATGCACTTTTATTCCGAAATGTGCTAAAAAATGGGGATAAAATGTTTCTTCTATTTTAACACTTTGACTGCGAATCATGTCAATTGATTGAGGCAACAACAAACCTATTGCCTCAAGTTTCAACTATAGTAAATGATAAACCACCTTAATTGACGGACGACTATCACTTCGGTTCTTCTAGTTTTGAGAAGTCACTAGATTGGGTATTGAATTGAAGCTGCTAGAGTCGACTGCACACATGTTTTCTTAGCTTGTTCTTCGTTAGTCACACTGAAAGGAGTGAACTGTTGTTTTATTTTTTAAATTTTCCCCTTCCTTCGTAGGTCCTAAAAATTTCGTAGGCCCTAGGCACTGTGCCTAATGGGAAACCCGGCCCTGCTCACGCCACTCAAAAACTCATCGAATAGGCAAAGCTTCCCCAGTAGAGAAGATTGTTGTTACCTATTCTTGGAAACTCTTGGCAGCATCAGACTTCCCCTGGTGACCGTTTCAGGACTATTTGGGCTTTCTTTGGTGGGTGGATAGGTACCCTGGTGTTGCAGCCATGCTAATCCAGTTATGAAGTTATTTCCACAGTATGAGATATGCCAAAAGGTGTGCAAGATAATAATTAAATAAAATATAAATTATTATCTTGCTCAAGGCATAATATGTTATGAGTTTAATGTACACTAAAATATCGGTGTAAATACACCATAGTGAACTCATAATGAAAAACTACATAAGTAGTGTAAAGGCATCGATTTAATTGTATCTCATATTGTGACTACCTTCACAACGAGTTACCATGTGTTGCACTACCTCGAATAATTAAATTATATCGATACCTTTACAGTACTTATGTAGTTTTTCATTATGGTGTATTTACACCGTTTTTCATTATGGTGTATTTTAAACTCATAATATATTATACCTTGAGCATTTATATTTTATTTAAGTATTATCTTGCACCCCTTTTGGCATTTCTCATATTGTAACTTCACAACTGGGTTGGCATGATTTTAACACCAGGGTACCTGTCCACTCACCGAGGATAAGGCCAACAAGCCTTGAAACCTATTCTGGGTGGTGGTGTCCACTGAGAATAAGTAACATTTGTATTCTCTATTAGTGAAGCGTTACTTATTCGAAGTAGTGCAATGCATGGTAACTCGTTGTAAAGGTAGTCGCGGCGCCTCCGTAGCTAGGTGGGAAGGAGCAGTAGTGCGTAGCACACGCTTCTTGATTAGACAGGGGTTCGAGCCCGTCACCACCCAATACGGAGGATGCGGAAAGGTCAGGGAATGACCACCGCATATCTCGGAGCAATATGGCCTTAGTTGCTAATGCTCCTAAAAACTAAAATAACAATAACAAAATAACAGTAAAGGTAGTCACAATTCATTAGCATTAGTAGAGGCATATGATGCAAGAAAGCAAGCTTATTCAGCATCAGCCAAAAAAAAAAAAAAACCCTCTCCCATTTCACCCCTCCGTTCGTTCGAAATACCTGTCCAGTTGAGCTTTAAATTTGTTTAGGCTATCAACTTCAACAACAAGTGATGGAAGTCGGTTCCACCAACCAACCACCCGCTGGCCAAAGGCAAATTTCCGCACATCTATCCGACATCCGTCCTTCCTCAATTTGAATTTATGCCCTCTGAGGTGATTATTCTGAGAAAGATGAAGAATCCCATTGGCATTGAGCATGCTCAAACCATTCAAAGCCTTATACACCTCTATCAGATCACCTCGCCGGTGCCTAGTCTCCAGACTCTGTAATTTGCAAAACTTAAGCCTTTCTTCGTAAGAGCAACCCTTTGTTCCATTTACTAATCTTGTTGCCCTTCTCTGTACCCGTTCCAGCAGCTCTACATCCTTCTTGAAATGAGGCCTCCAGACCTGTATACAGTACTCAAGATGTGGCCTAACCATTGCCTTATACAAGGGAATAATCACCTCCTTATCCCTGCTAGAAAAATTCCTGTATATCATTGACAAGACACCATGAGCTACTCTTGCAGCTCGTCTGCACTGCTCAGAGAACTTCATATCTACCTGCACAATTACCCCCAGGTCCTTTTCATTCTCCACCACTGTCAGTGTAGTACCGCAGAGTTGATACGTTGCTCTGGGGTTACTGTTTCCCATATGTAGTACTTTACATTTGTCAATGTTAAACTTCATTTGCCACCTCTCAGCCCATCTGTTCAACCTTTCCAGATCCTGTTGCAGCAGCATAGCGTTAGTAGTGTCCTGAACGACCCTGCCAACCTTTGTATCATCTGCAAACTTAGACATTAAACTTGATATCCCATCATCAATATCATTCATAAACACCGAAAACAACAATGGACCCAACACTGAACCTTGAGGAACTCCACTAATAACATTAGTCCATGTTGAGCAGTGTCCATTGATTACCACTCTCTGTCTTCTGCCACTCAACCATCCCCTTATCCATAGCAGCAATTTGCCTCCAATGCCACACTGCTCCAATTTGTGCAGCAGTCTACCATGTGCAACAGTATCAAAAGCCTTTCTAAGATCCAAATATATAATATCAAAGTTATTCCCTGCATCCAGTTCTTTTGTGACTACATCATAGTATCCAATCAAATTGGTCAGGCAAGACCTGCCCTTAACAAAACCATGCTGCGTCTGAGCTATAACTGAATTCTTGTCTAGATGATCCTGCAGTGCTTCTTTAACCAGTGCCTCCATTAATTTACCTGGAACAGAAGTTAAACTAACAGGTCTATAATTACTTGTGTCAGCCTTTGATCCTCCTTTGTGAATTGGGGTTACATTTGCACATCTCCAGTCTATGGGTACCTCCCCTGAGTCCAAAGAAGCTCTCATAATTATGGCTAGGGGTTTGCATACTTCCTTTGCTGCCTCCTTTAATATAACTGGATAGATCCCATCCACCCCAGGTGCCTTTTTTATGTTTATCCTCAACAATCTCTCCTCCACTTTCCTCTCAGTTATTACAAAATCTGAGATACAATTAAATTGATGCTTTTACAATAATTATGTAGTGTTTCATTATGAATTCACTATAGTGTATTTACACTGATATTTTATAGTATATATATTAAAACTCATAATATTTTATTTAAGTCAAATCTCAACATATTGCTAGCAATCATTCTGCTGAACGTGCCCTCTTTTTCCTCTCTTGTATGCTTCCTTTTTTTTCTGTTATTTTTTTGTTTCTATTTTTTTTTTTAATACACCACGAGAATCTTTTTTTTATTATTATAAATACACCACGGGAACATTTTTATTTTTTCCTCTGGAGTGGGCCCCCGGAGGAATCTGGCCCACCTTTTGGACTTCCACGCTCAGAATAATCTGTTGAAAACCTGACGAATGTGTATGAGATCCGTATCTTAAATGTTTTCCCAATCGCACAAAACAGTTATTTTTCTTTGCTTGGTGTCTCTCAGATTGCTATCATTATAAGCTCTTCGGGAAAATTTTTTTACAGTTGGCAAGTTGTGAAAATAAATTTATTGTATAAATGGTTTTAATAAAACTAATAAAAATCGGCAATCTTTATGATCTTAATCAGCACTAGATTCTTAAAGCCCTCTACCCCATTTTTCCAACTAAACATTTTAAAATATCATTTGAACTCACGTTCATAGCAGTTTCAGTAATCAATTCTATTATTACTGAAAGGCTTTATTAATTCTTAGTGAAAATTTCAAAATAAAGGAGAGGGTGAGGGTGTTGCAGGTGGGATGCAGTAAGTACCAGCCCACCTATTTAATATGCTTTTAATTCATATTGCATATTGCGTATGAATTAGACGGAGAAGTTACCTTCACAGGCATGTGTTTGGACATGTTACAGAATTCCCTTATGTCCAAACTGCAGGATGAAAATGATGGATACTTGATTTACCACAAAGAAGTTCGCGCATATCTGAGCACAGCGCTTCCTGCGAAGTGGACTGAACTGGACTGGAAGAGGAGGACCGATTTCACGAGCTCTCGCGATTCTCTGATCTGACTCCTGTAGATTTTACTCTTTGGAGTTTCCGTGAAATTCTGTGTTTAAGTTCCATAATGGAACTTAAACACATTTTTGAAGAAATCGGCCGCATAGACAGGGATATGTTGTGCCGAATATGGAGGAATTGGATTGTAGGTTGGATATTGCAGAGTAACCAAAGGTACCCACATCGAATACCTATTATTAAAACTTGAATATATCCTTTAACACCTGAAACTACGGGACTCTGTACTTGTGTGGACCTGTGATTCGTGAGAACCGGTTGTTAAAAATTTTTACGCAGACAAATGTTATAACATATCCCAAAACCGAATAATCTTAATCTTACGAAACGGTGTACAAATAAATTTCAAATGCAAAGGAATGTCTAGTAATTAGAGGCGTTTCTATAAGGTAGGTCAAGAGTTATGCTACTGTGCGCATGCGCTTATGTCGCAGGCTGCAGTACGCATTCAAATTCATTTTGACGCGAGAAAAACATGTACTTTATTTTACTGACAGGAGTCACAAGTATTCTTTAAAATATTGTTTATTGCACTGTATACTGTACTTCAAAATATTTATATATATATATATATATATTTTTTTTTTTTTTTTTTAATAACCTAAATAGTTCGCGTGTAATATTTCATAATACAAAAATGATGGGCATTTCTTCCTTAAACATTTTTATGGTTTGCTTATACATCGCTCTTTTATATCTTCTTCATTTCAAATGTACATATTTTAAATTTATTTAATTAACCAATTTTTTTCTGTCGTAATAAACAAGTAAAAATGTTTTTTTTTTTTTTTTTTTTTTAATTTTTTAACGTTATTGTTAAGTATGATTCCGAATGGCTCAATGCATTACCACTTCTACCATTACCACGTAAGGCCGCCGTAGCCTAGTGGTCAGGCGCGCGGATGCATAAGTACACGTGCCTTAAGTGTCCAGGGTTCAAGCCCGTGACTGCTGAATACGGTGCTGTTTCTTGTATTCTGTGTATCTTGTAAACTCCTCTGACCCGTTTGGTCGTCCAGGAGTATAAACAGGAAATTTATTTATTTATTCTTATGGAGAAAGGTACAAAAAATACATACTGTGTTATATCCTTTAAATCGGAACTGGTTGTTAAGATTTTGTTAGCTCATCACTGCTGGTTACCCTGTATTTGTATAAGTAGTAAACGACCAGAGATTTTTTTTTTTTTTTTTTTTTTGGAAAAGAGAGGTCAAGTCAGTGATTGTTCCCCGTGAGAATAGCGTTCAAGTATGGAGATCACACATACACACACCGAGTTTCCTGAAAGGGTCGAAAGATAGAAATGCAGGCTTCGAGCCGTTGATTAACTGTGATCAGAGGACCCAGGGCATGCTAACAAAACAATCCCCAAACCATAACACTACAGCCTGCGGAACACCAACATTGCATCTAGGTTCTGTGGCTCATTTTACTGTTTCCAAATGCGGATACGCCATTAACATAATAGAGTTGGAAACGCGTTTCATCAGATGACAGATTTCGGTATGTTGCTCGTCATGTGTTGGTGCTGTAGTGCCCATGAAAGGCGCAGTTTCTTGTGTTTCGCAGTAAGCATGAGTACCTGTAATGGCGATCGACTGTCGTACTCTATACAAGCTAATGTCCGGCGCATAGCTCATGTGGATTCTTAAGTTCATACAGAAAGTAAAATAAATAAATAAATTTTCTGTTTATACTCCGGGACGACCAAACGGTCAGAGGAATTTTACAAGATACACAGAATACAAGAAACAGCACCGTATTCAGCACTCACGGGCTTGAACCCCGGTCACTCAAGGCACGTGTACTTGTGCACATGCGCGCCAGACCACTAGGCTAAGTAATGCCTGGTGATTTTCTAATTTCATATAAATTTAATTTATTTGTTTTTAATCGAATCTTTTCATATTTAAAAAAATAAATTGCTTTTCTTATAATGTAGCTTTTGATGGAAGGAATGATTTTGGCAGCCCATTGGGTCTGCCGTATATTCTCCACAGCTGCAATCCAAGTAATGGCAGGCACCCTTCCATTAGACTTATACATAATCTATAGAGATCTTTTCTACCGACTCAGGAAAGGCATTCCTGCCTTTATCCTTGACATAGAACTCTCCTTAAATACAGATGTTAAAAGAGAGAAAGCTCGATGCTTAAATGAGCTTATTAATGAGTGGCAGACCAGGTGGGACACCTCAGCCGTGAGGGTGGTGACCAGAAATTTTCTCCCAGATGTGACCTTTGTGATGTCCAAAAAGAATAGTGTCTGGTTTTCCCTCAGTCTTGAACCCTCATTCCTTATAACTGGGCATGGATCACGTAATGAAAAACTTAATCAATTTGGGCTTATAAATTATGCTTAAGTCCACAGAAGCACTAACTTATGCTTCTGTTGACAGAGTGAAAATTGGCCCCACTTAATATTTGAATGTGTCCAGTATCAAGAATACAGAGGCCGCCTCAAGAGCAAGATCTCTGATTTCTCCCCAGACCAGGTCCATCAGCTTATCAGCACCTCACATAACCTCGCTGCCTTCCAAGTCTTTGTCGCAGAGACGTCTTTGCCTGACGGAAGTCACATTGCAAACCATCAACAAACTAACTCCAACTAAACCTCTTTCTTTGTTTCTTTCTTTTTTATATATATAAATGCACCACGAGAATATTTTTTCCTTCTTCGTCATTTTTTTTTTATTTATTAACCACCCCTTTTTTTTTTCCATCTTTTATTTTTCCCTCTTTTTCTTCTCGTATGCTTCCTTTTTTCTGTTATTTTTTTGGTGTTTCTTTTTTTTAATATTTTTTTTCTGTTTTTTTTTTTTAGTACACCACTTGAACTTTTTTATTATAAATACCCCACGGGATCTTTTTTTATTTTTATTTTTCTCCTCTGAAGTGGGGTCCCTCCGAGGAATCTGCCTCGCCTTTTGGCAACGTCAGGTGGGTCAGAGTCTGGAATTGAGACACTACGAGCACAGTTGGGACTGGCCCACCTTACCGTGGTGTGGAGGAGTACCCAGAATTCCACTGTGGGGGATTCCACTAATAACATTTGTTCACGACTTGCACCGTCCATTGATTACTACTCTCTGTCTTTTCCCGCTCAACCACCCTTTTATCCATTGTAGCAACCTTTCCCTTGATACTATACTGCTCCAATGTGTATAACAGTCTTTCATGTGCAACAGTATCAAATGCTTTCCTGAAATCCAAGTATATAATATCAAAATTATTTTTTGCATCCAGTTCCTTTGTAACCACATCATAGTATATAATCAAATTTGTCAGACAAGATTTCCCCTTAACAAACCCATGCTGTGTCTGAATTATTGCTGCAGTCTTGTCTAGATGATCGTGCAATGCATCTTTAACCAGTGACTCCGTTATTTTCCCCGGAACAGAAGTTAAACTAACTGGTCTGTAATTACTCGTGTCACCTTTACATCCCCCCTTTGTGAATTGGGGACACATTTGCACATATCCAGTCCGTGGGGACCCTCTGAGTCCAAGGATGCTCTCATAAATATGGCTAAGGGTTTGCTTACTTTGCTGCCTCCTTTAATATAACTGGATAGATCCCGTCCACCCCAGGTACCTTCCTTATGTTTAACTTCAATTTCTCCTCCACTTTGCTCTCAGTTATTACAAAATCATTACGCACTCTATTACAAATTGGTAAACTTCTGGCATTTTCATCCTTTAATAACTCCACTTGTGTGAATGTAGATGCAAAATACTGATTCAGATTGTCAGCTGTCTGAGCAGGATCATCAACATCAATATCAAGTTGACATATCTGATTCATCCCCTTCCTTCTACAGTTTGTATAACTAAAGAAGTCCTTGCTGTTTTTTTTTTAGCATCATTTGCCAAAGATTTCTCGTAATCTGCCTTCGCTTGCCTAACCTCCTTTGTGACTTGATTACAGACTAGCTTATATCTGCCATAGGCTTCTGTGTCGCCTAATAATTTATGTGCATCCCATGCATTTTTCTTCTCTGCCACGAGTCTCATTAGTTCAACTGATATCCATTTAGGCCTAAACCTTGAACAGTATTTCTTGGTATGAAAAGCCTAGTAGGTTCCACGATTAGTTCCTTGAATGTTTCCCACTTTGAATTTGCTGTTGGTGGCATCATCAGTTAATCCCACTGTGCAGAATTAAAAACTGTCTGAGACCACTCTAGTCACCTTTACGGAAGCAAAAACCCTTCCCTTTTTTACCTCTAATGGTAATTATATCATGATAATCCCACATGATTACACTTTGATCACTGCCACCTAGTGGTTTCTCTATCTGAAAATTCTTTATAGACGAATAATCACTGCTGATAACCAAAGAGTATTACCCTCTCTGCTTGCCCCTCGAACATGTTGCTGTAGAAAACAATCATCTAATAAATCCACGAAAGCCTTGCTAGCGTGCGAGTGACCAACTGCCAGTTCCAGTCAATATCTGGGAAGTTAAAATTCCCCATTATAACACAATCTGATTTACTCTTCACATTAGAGTCATTACGCGTATAATACACTCCTACTCTCATTTTTTATTTCCCCCGTGCTTATGTCACACCAAACTGACTCAACATTGCACTATCCATCTATGTCAACTGGATGCACTTCCTTAAGTTGAGGTGCAGTGTAGGGTTTCCCCCTCCCTTTCCAGAGACTATATCTCTGTTCCCTACTATACCCGACTGCTTCCTCGTGATGGTTGACAGGTAACGTGGGACCCCGCTAAGGACCCTGAGCTAAATGCCGGAGGAATAACAGATGAAAACAACCCAACACCCCACTACGCAGACCAACACCAAAGCTCACGTTATATATATCATTTACGCAGCTTGTACTGGGACACAGTGTACAAACGCGGAGTTCGGGGTTGGACCCACCCCGTTTTTTTTTTTTTTTTTTTTTTTTTTAAGGAGCATTAGCAACTAAGGCCATATTGCTCCGGGGATATGCGGTGGTCATTCCCTGACCTTTCCGCATCCTCCGTATTTGGTAGTCACAGGCTCGACCCCAGTCTAATCAAGAAGTGTGTGCTACGCACTGCTGCTCCTGCCCACCTGGCTACGGAGGCGCCTACCTACCCCGGTTCCGTTTGACAGGAAACGTTATACACTATGGTCGATGTGTATGTTGCTGTTTTGGATGTGGCGCCTTGCTGTGGACTACTGTGCTGCGTCTGCACAGTGGCCCACGTTACGAGATGAGACACATGACGCTCGCCACGTGGCTGTCTCACATGTGACATTTGGTTGTTCAACCGCTGTTCACGGTAGGTTTGCGACGCCGCAGAACGGGAGCACTTAACCATGTTGACTATTTTCGATATAGTGGCACATGCACGTTTTGTCTCCACAATCATTCCACGTTCGAAGTCAAAAACATCTCGACGCCGACTCATTCTTCCTCGTAGACGCTCAAAAACTGATGGCCACGTGTGCGAACTACAATCTTATATCAGCCGTTCACGACTTTGAGCCTTCACCAGCTTCACAGACCAGACCATTCTACAGTATTTTATTTAGTACTTTACTTTATACACGCGATCTGCAAGAGTCTTGAGGGGTTGGTAACATGAATATTGCTGCAGTGAAAATTAGTCGGTTCGATTAGTGTGTATGACTCATTTTCCCTTATGCTATTTAAAATGTTTGAGTAACGCTCTGCACCTCTCGTTTCGTATCTCTAACCATACTTAATCTTTTGGATTTTTTTAATAACAGGTTAAAAGCTTCTATTGAGCTCTATCAAAATAGGCTCCGAAAGCGCTTTACAATTTGTTTTTGTGACCCTTTTCTTTCTGAAACATTTTGAAGTACCGTAGTACGTTTCAAAGTAATTAGTAACATCTAGGTGTAAACTGTTATCAGGGAAAATGTAATTTTAAATTTAATTTGAAAATATTTAAAACTATTACCACAATTAATGGAGATTTACTGTGTCAATAATTATCTTTTAAACCGTATTGATGTAAACAGTTGCCCTTCATACAACCTTAGCAAATTTTGTTAAGGTCTGTTCCTTTTCCAGCTCGTTCTGCCTTTTTTTATTATTTTTAGTACGATATGTCAATCTGTCGTTTAAGTGTGTGAATAAACCTTCTCCACTTCACGATGAAACCAGATTTCTAAAAGTACAGACAAGACTCGAGAAAAGTTCTCATCTTTCAGTAGACGTAGGCTTCTTGATTCTGCATGCTTTCGCTATTGATCTCCAGCGCCTGCTGTTTGAGGGCTGCAGCTGTTGGAGGGTAACTACTGCACTGCGACGTGCTTTGCCGGATGATATTGTCCCGGAAAAGAGCGGTACTGATTTACCACATTCTTTCATGCTGAGTGCGCCAGTTTCATGGGACGAAAGTTGACTTACAAACACAAGGGGTTTATCTCTACTCCGTCATTCCTACTAGAGGTTTGTTCCTCTAATAATCTTATTGAAAACTGTGACGAAATCCAGAGGGGTGGGTAGGCGATCCAAGTGGAGGTTGGTGGGGAACAACTAATATGATAGTTATTTTGATCGTTAGTGATTCATTTGTAAACAGTAAATGTTAGGAAACATCGCGGTACTTTTGATACGAGGAGGTCACGTGGATCATATCGCATTCCGCCTCCCAAATAGACTGACCTCCAAAATGAATGTTTTAGGGACGATTAAAATTACTTGTGTGCACTGGTCTCTGTAACTCAGATGTTTTCTGTCGCTTAGAGAATATTGTACGATTATGTAGTTCTCTTGAATAGCGGATTATCACGATAGTGAAATACAAACCTAGTTGTAGCTCTTTTAATCTACGAAGTAATTAGCATTAAATATTGTGCGCAAGCGTTGTACATGAGTTGGAATGGCATTATAGGATGGCATCATTCTCTGCAGTTTGCGTTTTCTGAAATAGCTGTGTCATTTTCTGATGTGATCTATGCATTAATTGGTTGTGATAACAAGTGGAGAGTAGGAAAAGGCGGAACGTGTTCGTGCCATGTGAAAATACGTCATTTAGAACATCGGTACGCAGTCATATAGTATAGTATAGTGGTAGTAGTTCTACGTGCTAAACGGGGGAGAATACAACTTCGACAGCATGTTCAGGAAGAGGTGTATTAAATAACTGTCTTTCAGATAGCGGAGATTTCCCAGAGAAGTTCAGTAATCGAAAATGAGCCCGCAACTTAAAAAAGTAGTTTGGATGCAGAATTCGAAAATACTTGTTTTGTTATTTTAGTGGATTATAAAATATTACAAAATGGGGTGCTTCCGGAGGAAAAAATACAGCAAAAGGCCAACAATTGTGAGAAGTCCGTCTCCTCATTGCAGATGCTCTTGTCATCAATTAGGAAGAAAGGTCTGTTTTTTAAGAATAATCGTTTTCAACTTTGATACTTTTTTAATTAGAATTGTACATAATTTTTCACTCCATGCGATTTACTTTCTGCATAAGAAAAATTCAACTTAAATCTTTTTAACTATATGTAGGAGATTATTTGAAGGTAATATCAACGTAATATTGGAAATAGGTCACTTACAACTTTCATAATACTGGAAACAGTTCTCTTAAAATTTTCATTCGCTGCTGCATTTATTGTAGTCAGTTTCTTATTCTTTGATATACTTGTCATTATCATTCGATGTTGTTATTTTTCAAATTATAACTTAAAACACGAATGTTATGGAAATCATCAAAGTTTTAGCAACTTGGGTGGGTTGACAATTGGTAGAACACAAACTTGATAGCGTTTGACTTGAATTTGTGAGCTTGTAATTTTCGGAAATATCGAGAATCGTTGTTCCACTAAATGATTGAATGAATGAAGGGGAATAAAATTTAGTACGGAGATATTTTAGAGTTAGGCCTCTTAATGGATCTTGATTAGTTGCTGAATGTAGATTTTCTAAAAAAAATTGTTTCGTTGTGACGTTATTTGCAAAATTTTCAATTAAACTCCTACCCAATTTCAAAGACAGAGAATAGCTCATACGATGGCAGGCTTTCATACCAAACCCGATAAGATGCTTCCAAAATGTTTGTATTCATCTGCTTGACTTTAAACTTTTCCATGTTATTTGTCTAAAACTAGTGGTAAGCCACAGATCACTATCTGTCAATCGAAAACAATGGCATCCACATTAGTGATCATTAATCAGTTGAATGCGATAATTATTACGTTGGGTAAGTAACTGAATTATGATGGAATGAAGTCAAGAATTTTGGGGAAAGCGATAACCACAGCAGACCAGTGTTCGAGCCCCAGTAAAAAGAAAATGGAAAATATAAGAAAATACACGCAGCACCATCTAGGGACAAAAATAACAACTAAACTACATTTTTATAACCCCTAGCATTGTCGCTGTAACAGGTATTGCATCAGGCATCGGCGCCTCAGTAGCCAGGTGGGCAGGAGCAGCAGTGCGTAGCACACGCTTCTTGATTAGACCGGGGTTCGAGCCCGTGACACACGGAGGATGCGGAAAGGTCAGGGAATGACCACCGCATATCTCCGGAGCAATGATATGGTCTTAGTTGCTAATGCTCCTAAAAACCAAAATAACTACAACAACATCAGGCATCCATGTAAACTATTTCACCGAATGCAATAAAGATATAATAATAACAAAAAACACAAAGTTTAGTTATACATTCTCTGATATTCCTAATAATTTAGAATTAAGTAGTTTTAAGGTTGTAAAATTGAAGTGGAGATCAATTAAGCTTAAAATTGAAACACTTGTGAAGCCAATTCATGGTAAGTTTTTTTTTTTTTTTTTCATTTGTTTGACTTTTCGTGATTCTTTAATGGTTGTTCAGAACTTGCATCGAGACACCATATCTGTATGGTGTCTGGAAATTATGCATATTCTATAGTCGGTTTATCTGTTTTGAGGGATGAAAAACCTTTGTTAAAATATCATGCAGCTTTCTCCCGACTAACTCAGCCTATGTGTGTGATAGAAATTCATTAAAATTACCCTTCTCCCGACATGAAATGTTCCTTAATCTCAGACGACTGGAATCGAACGCTTTTCCACTCTGTGTGAAAGGGCTGCAAGAGCATGTTAAAAATTTAAAGGTAAAATAATTAAGTGATAGAGATGAAGATTGAAACGGCAGCGAATAAAAAAGATTAGTAACCAATGTGTTGATGATAGATGAAAATGCACTTATTGAGAAATATACTGACAATGATGGATACTAGGGCTTTACTTGAAATTTCAGTAACTTATTGACAGGGGACAAGGGCGGCGACTCCATGATGAGTGGATATCGACTGTAATAGAACAATAGGGGAGCCTCCGTTGCCAGGTGGGAAGGAGCAGCAGTGCGTAGCATACGCTTGTTGACCTTTCCGCATCCGGGGTTCGAGCCCGTCACCGCCGGATGCGGAAAGGTCAGGGAATGACCACCGCATATTCCCGGAGCAATATGGCCTTAGTTGCTAATGCTCCTAAAAACCAAACAACAACAACAACAATAGAACAAATACAATGAAGTTGTAAACTCTTCTGTTGTCTGGAGTATAAACGGACATTCATTCATTTATTTAATAATAATAATAATAACAAACTTTTATTACTGAATGGAGTTACATAAGCAGAAATAACTACAAAAAAGAACAAATAATACGGACAGTACCAAACTAGAGAAGGAAGAGATATAACCCTTAGCAGTCGAAATGGGAATATCCAAAGAAGTGGGAATTGCAAGTCGAGGTTGCAATATCCAGAATAGAAGACGACTAGAAGAAGGTCTAGCAGAATTCGAGGCAATGGACCCCCCACAAAGACCCACCTAAATCGACGAATAATTCCAGACTACCTCAAAAAAACGAAGTAATGATGGACATCATACGCACAGTCGTAGCTGCCACCAGGATCAACGGAAGAGAAACAAGAGACCAGCAGAACAAGAAACACAGAAACAAGGGACCACCAGTATGGAGAAGAAGGCTTCGGCAGAAAATAGAACTAAGAGTCAAGGTAGGCCAGGTAACCCAGTACTAAGAAGCTGGTTGGAAAAGTAGAGTATCCTCAAGAAAAGACAACACGCTTAGCAAACACAATATCTAGAATCAGAGGATAGACAAATACTGAGACATCCTGAAGTGAAGTAGAACCCTCTCACGCTCAACAAGGGATACGTCGATACAAAGAGAGCTCTCAGAGAAAAACAAGCAGCCGGACCTTCAATGAAAACCAAAGAGCTTCTATATAAGTGGTCGATATCATTGTTAGCTAATATAACATTGTTAGAATGAAGCAGTAATTTAAAGAAAGCTCACACAATGACATACAAATAATAATAATACACACACACACACACACACACACACACACACACACACACACACACACACACACACACACACACACACACACTTATATAACAATTATACTAATGCTAATTTTTTTTTTCTTTTTTAAACAAACTTCCTGTCATACTTTTACATTCTGCTTTCGACATTTATACATTCAACACACTATTTCGCGCATTCATTCACTGATTTACTGCAGGGACTGGTTGAAGAGCCTGCCTCTGCAAGGTTCGGCAGATTTCAAAAATAGTTTGAGCATACTTGGTGAAGGCCTTGTAAAAGACCTCCTTTTCCGTGATTAACTGTACACTGATTTTCATAGATTGCACAGTGTATGAAGTCAACTTCGAAACTAATCCACCAGTTTTTCCCCTCCCTCTCGTGTGATATTTGCAAAATGTAATGAAGTTAAGTGACATTTTAAATGTTACTATCGATATCTTGCAAGTTTAAGCACTGCACGCCAGGTGGAAGGGCTATAGTGTGTGAAAATTTGGGATGACATTGATCTTTTTATGAAGCAGCGGTGTGTTATTAAGTTCTTGAATGCAGAGAATATTGCTCATTGAGATGAAAGGCAATGTGGGCACAGTTATCAGTGGATTCAGTGTGCTAGTGATGGCAGTAGTAGTTTGAAGGGTGTGCCAAGATCAGACCCCTCCTCGTACAGCCGTGATGGCTGAAAATGTCGACGGTGTGATTATTAGTGCCTGAATTCAGCGAGCGTTGCGCTTATTGCGACTACAGACCTATCTCCATAGGATGCAACCTATTAAAAATTTTTGAGAAATCCATAATCAAACAAATAAATAATCAATGTTTTGGTCATTGTCCATCCTATCCTCACCCAGTCTTTCAAAACAGATCTACTATTACAAACATCCTAGTGACAAGTTGCAGGATCCAAACCACGCTGAACAGTAAAAGCCAGATGGACATCCAATTCCTGGATATCAAAGCTGTTTATGACATGATAGCGATCCAACCCCTCCTCCTCTTCCTGGAATCTCACTATTGCATTACAGGAAACTTACTCACACTACTGCGAGATTTACTCACACAGAGGATCATAATATTAAAGCATGAAGATTTTAGCGTCAATTAATACAGTAAATAGAGGAGTTCCCCAAGGAGGGGTGCTTTCTGCGACACTATTCGCCGCAGCCCTCGATCCTTTCCTCTCAACCTGCAATAACATCCTAACCTATGCGGACGACTTGAAAATATTCTTCCCATCGAGCAGTAATGATAGTGAGCATAACGTTGCTCTACAAGCCACTCAGCAATTAACTAATCTTGCAACTCCCTTGCCTCGATTGGGTTCGAAATTAACCCTCTTAAAACTGCTCATATGTCCTTTTCCAAAAAGCATGAAATACATTATAACATCACCATTCTCTTAAATGGCCAATCCATCCAAAAAGTTGATTATCACAAGGATCTGGGAATTACATGGAACAAGAAGTTATCCTTCACTGAGCATTTCACTACCATCAGGAAGAAAACACTAACTGCTATCTGGCGCTCAAGACAAGAATTAGCTGGGGTTCAAAATGCTCGACTGGTGAAGGAATACATTGTTAGGTGCGTTGCCCCGGTTGCCTTATGCGCTTCTGTCATCTGGCCCTCAGTTCCTGAAACGTACTTTAAAACTTTCCTAAACAGAATATTGTATACTTAGGTGGCTAAACAAGATTTTCCAGTTCCCCTTCACTGTTTTCAGAGGCATTTTGTATGCAAATATGGATTGGACACCGTGGATGTTTATTGTTATTTGGACAAATATTCATGTCCTGGCCAAGCTATTGACAGGAAGATATGATGCGCAGTACTTACAGACGCCGACCGGGCTAGTCGGGTGGATATAGTGCCTGCCTGGCAACCCAAAGGTCGCGGGTTTGAATCGTGCCTCGGGCTTGGATCAGAGTAGAAAATGCAAAAACCTTGGAGTGCAATACGGCCACAGAAGCCGATGAGCCAATAACCAACAAAAGAAAAGAGAGAAAAAAAAAAAAAGTACTTACAGGCATAGATGACTTTCATCAACCGGTGAAATACCACCACTTTGCTTATTGGAGGCTTGAAGTGGTGAAACCCATGTTTCGTATCTAGAGCAAAGTCTCCGGCATCCCCCTCCCCCATACTTCTCCTTCAACCCATGCGCGGTACTAAGTACTATAGGTTTTGATACCTTCGTGTTTGGGGTTTTCATAAAAAAAAAAAAAAATTCATCTCGCACCCACGAAATCAGAGGCAATCATGCAGCCTGCAAATTAAGCCACTTCGCTCTAATCTAAACTGGCGCCTCCGTAGCCAGGTGGGAAGGAGCAGCAGTGCATAGCACACGCTTCTTGATTAGACCGGGGTTCTAGCCCTTCACCACCAAATACGGAGGATGCGGAAAGGTCAGGGAATGACCACCGCATATCCCGGAGCAATATGGCCTTAGTTGCTAATGCTCCTAAAAACCAAATAACTAACTAACTAACTAACTAACTAATCGAAACTCCTTGAAAAGTTTAAACAGGATGTTCCCACTAAATACCATAGAAACCCTAAATCGGTTTCACGTTAACTGTGAAAAACTATGCTGCAATAAGGCGTACAGAAACACCATCTACCAACAAACGACTGAGTCGCAACGCTACTAGCTGGAACCCATCATTTTTTTAGTTACTCTGAGTTATGATGTCATCACGATATTCGGGTACGAAAATAATAAATTTTAGTGTTTCTAATGCTCCTCTACGAAGACATTCAGAAATGAAGAACAAATTTTTTTATATTAATATACATACTGTATTTCCTTTATTGCTAAACTGTAAATATTTTTATAAATTTATCATCTTCATTGTAAATATACCCCCCTGGCTTGCAGACAATACAAGGGGCGATTATAATTTGCAATCAACTGAAAAATAAATAAATATATTGATTCACCGATGTTTTAAGAAAATAGGAAACGATTGGCCTTAAAGGATAATCTTATTTATGGAGTTTGACTATTCCAAAAATGTGTGGGAGAATGTTACTGCATATGCCTATTTGCGGAGGGTATGTAAATTAATTTGTTTGTTGGCTCTGAGTCTTCTTAGGATCCCATCAAGTTTATTTTTAAGCTTGTTAATGTTAAACGTGTTGCAAGCTCTGTATGTTGTTGAATCTGATAAGATGTGTAACATTTTCTTTATATATGTGTTTTTGTCCATGATTGCGATGGTATCCCCTTTGTCTGCCTTTTGTATTATAGTGTTCGGATTGGATTGGATTTTTAGGAGCATTAGCAACTAAGGCCATATTGCTCCGGGATATGAGGTGGTAATTCCCTGACCTTTCCGCATCCTCCGTATTTGGTGGTGACGGGCTCGAACCCCGGTCTAATCAAGAAGCATGTGCTACGCACTGCTGCTCCTTCCCACCTGGCTACGGAGGCGCCTATAGTGTTCGGGGTTTTCATAAAGTCTCATATGTGGGTTAATTGTTGTTGGGGAATGTTAGGTTTACTAGTTAATTGAGAGTTAAAAACAGCATTAGTTTCATGTATGATTCGATATTTATCTGGGTGGTTATCAAGTTTGGTTTGTATTTCTATCATGGCGTCTTTAACTGGGTAGTTGTTGCTGTTATGGCGAAATTGAATCCGTATTCTAGACTGGCAAGTTCGTTAGGGGAAAATGTTTGTGTAGAGATGTTAACAACTGAGTTTGTGGGGGTTTTTTTGTGTCTCCTGGTGAGTGTATCCCATTTCTTGGAGTGCTTTTGGGTAATCTGATTTAAAGTTGCTTGAATTCGTGTGTTGTTCTGTTGTACATAATCGTACCAAGTCGTGGGGGTTAGTTCTCTTTTAAGTTTGAATTTAAGGGTATGTATTTGATCTAAAAGGAGATATTTTTCTCTGTATCTTTTCCGTAATTCGGCTTTAATTATGGCAATAGAGGTTTGGTGTATGATAAAAGGGTATTTTTTAACAGTGTTTTTGGTGCAGATACGAGCGAAATTGGGGATTATGTCATACGTGAGACATTTCTTTAAGAATGTGATGTGGAGTTTGTGGGAAAAGTATTTAACTAACAGTTTTGTGAAATGGAGTTTCCTATCGTGCAGATTTGAATGCATTGGGGAAAATGTGGAAATGATAGGTTTAATTTTCTAAACCTCACTGTATACAAAATAAGCACATCTTTAGGCACCAAAATATACAGAAAAAACACACATACAGGTAAATTCTTACTTTACCGCTCACACCACCCTCTATACATCAAAAAAGCAGTTCTATACAACCAGATATACAACGCTGTAAAATACAGCCACACACAAACAGACCTATCTGTAGAATTGCAATACCTCACCAAAAAATTCATCGACAGAAAATACCCATCACAACTAATAAACGAAACCATCACCAAAGTTCATAATAACACTAATAACCCAAACAAAATTATTAACCATGTGAACAAGACATAAACCCCTTATCGCGCTCCCATATCATCAACAATACGCTAGAAGATTTCAACAGATTTTTCAAAATACAGATATCAAATTAATATTCACATCTTATAACAAATTAAGTTCCAAATTCAATGCATACAAGACAACACATGAGTACGAGACACAAGATTACAACAACATTATATAATTGATCAGATGCCAATCAGATTGCCAAGCATGTTACATAGGCAGTACAACAGCAAAGTTCGGGACATCAAAAATTTCCAATACGCGTGCATACTACCACTTTAATAGCTTCAAAACTAATTCAGCAAGTACAGAACTAACACAACACGTCAAATCTCAAAATCACAACCCACTCATCGATTCAGCCATCACATTAGTTAAATTAAATTCTAGCTACAAAATCCTTGAAAACGAAGCCCTCGTCATCGAATGGTTTAAGCGCCATACATCACTCAACGTGTTAAACAAAAAGATTCCCGCCAGTTTCTCCCCCATTTGGAATTTAGCACGTATTAAATAAATAAATAAATTTTCTGTTTATACTCCGGGACGACCAAACGGTCAGAGGAGTTCACAAGATAGACAGATTACAAGAAACAGCACCGTATTCAGTAGTCACGGGCTTGAACCCCGGTCACTCAAGGCACGTGTACTTATGCAACCGCGCGTGCCTGACCACTAGGCTACGGCGGCCTCCACGTGCACTGAAATGCATTTTGGGAACCCAACCCGTATATAACACAAGCGCGCTCTCTTTCTCCCCCCCCCCCACTATAGCTAACTGAAGACGAATTTCGAAAGTCGCTCGTGCGCGACTATTAGCCTCTATTTTCTTCATTTAATTTAATTTAATTAGGCAACTATAGAATGGAAGGTGCACTTTCCTTTCTTTAAAAAAAAAAATTTATAGCCCATAACTTAGTTTTAAACCCATAATCCCTGTAAGTTATTAGAATACTATAACCACTATGTATGTGGTAAAACTCTCCACCAGCTAAGCGGTTACTATGAGGTGAGTGCTGAAAATTAAGCTAAGCTATACATACGATCTAGTTATTATATTACAGCACATAAGGACTCCTTAAAAAATCAAGAGCTACCCAAAGGACTTGAACATCACTTCATTGACACGGAAGAGGAGTACCGAGCGCTCTCCCAATATGCACAGGACCTCTTCACAAGGAGAAGGGTGTTAATTGCCATACATCGAGACTGATAGTACAGTAACATAAATCGCATAAGACAGAGACAATTCCTGGAAAAGAAAACTGTGGAAGAAAAGAAAATGAATGGAAAAGAAAGGAATAAAGAAAACAAGAAGAGAAAAAGAAGAAGAAAAGAGAATCAAGGGGGGGAAAAAAAAAAAGGACAGGGATTGCCTCATGAGTGTCCCAATCTGAATCAAGTGGACAAGAATAGAGACAACAAACTGCAGCCTAGCTCCCAAAGCCTCACGGCAGCCTGAAGAGGGCACCCTACCCCCTTCACCTTTAAACCCTACTCCCCCGGGGAGACGATTCTCTCGTCGCTCCCCCTCATTTCTACTCTGGTGGGGCATGGGCATGCCACACTGAAACTTGGGGCTGTCTTCCCTATTGGCTCCATACTTCTGTCTTTCTCTCCCCAGTCTTTAGCTCCCCCCTCTCTATCTTCACGCTTGCGAAGCCCCACACACCTAAATTTAAATACATCCAAAATATCTTCACCCACGTTCTGGCCCAACTCAAGTGACGTCAACCCCACGATTGACGTTGGCATGTGTATGCACGTTGTGTGTACATATGTGCATGTGTGTATATATGTGCTTTTATACACACATATATGCATGCAATATAAATACAATATAATTTAATTTTATTTTATTTTATTATTATTATTATTTATCTTTCTTATTATTATTTTATTTATTTATCTCATTTTTTTTTTTTTATTATTATTTTATTTCTTTACTTTTTTTTTTTTTTTTTAGGTCCTAGCCACCGAAATCTCAGGAAATTAGGTGGCAGGACCGGCCAGAGTAACTTAAGTCTACTGGGTTCCTGGTCTGCCTCCACAAGGCGAAGGTGGGGCAACGTTGGCCCTCAGCAGGGGTCCAGCAGCTAAACGGCCAGATGAACCACGGTACACGGCACTGCACATATACAATATCCATACACTTTTAAATCTCTGGCTTTTCCAATCAACTGGTTCACCCACAATGAAAACTACGCGGAGATGGGGGAAACCCCTGGTGCCGTCTGACACTAAATACACCTTACACCTTGCAGGCAAGTAAAACCATACATAACCTACAACAATATTTGGCTTCCATCGGACTACAGATTAATCAAGCAAAGACAGCTCAAATGGCCTTCACCTGGAAGAAATCACGCAATGACATTAATCTTACCATCAATGGGTTACCCATTCAGAAAGTTAAAACACACAAGGATCTCGGATTAGTATGGGACGAGGGGCTGACATTCCAGGCTCACCTCCTGAACACAAAAACCAAAATATATTCCGCTATGTGGGCGATCTGCCAGGAACTAACGGGAATTCATGACGCCGACCTGGTAAAGAAATATGTTGTCCGATGTGTCTATCCCATACCTCTCTATGCCGCAACCATTTGGCCCTCTGCTCTCACAACACATTTCAACAAGATCCTCAGTCTGGAATACTGGCTCCTGAAATGGCTTAACTGGCGGACTGGCAACCACTACACCATTTCTAGGGCTCTGTTCTACATAAATCTGGAAGTCACCCCCATGGAAACAACAGATTGTGGCAGCAAACCTTCTTACACTTGCCAGAGTAATAACAAGACGACTCGACGCCCCTGACATTATTGAACTAATAAAAACTCCCAGCATTGCCGGAAGGAATCAAATGGACCCAAGGCTCCCACTCACAATCAGTTTGAACAACCTGAAAGGATTGAGACGCATGTTCCTGGGAAACACGGTAGATTTGATGAACAATCTAGCCATCGACCTGGATAGATTCTGCAAGCAGCATACGTACAGACGTCAGAAGTTAAGGGACACATATGCAAACGTACACTTATGAGACGCCACAAAGGAAAATGCCAACACAATACATCCCGTTAAAGATAGATGAAAAGGAAAATAAAGTGAAGCCATCACTGGTCCTCTCTCTTAGAATCTACTACTCCAAAGACGCCTGGCTGTGAGCACTATTACAGTCAAGATTGAAGAGATATCACGTGCAACAACCGATGAAGGACTGCCTCATTTCTCTCATGCTTTTGTACATTTCTCTCATGCTTTTGTAATTTATAGCACATTTGAGAAAATAATATCCTATAATTCTTTCAATTATATAAAATAATAAACACAGAGGTTCTGTACCTTTCGGGTTAAGCATACATGTGCCCCATGTTACCGCCGCACACATGTCCCTGTGTTAACCTCTGTATGTAAATATCACCCCCCTCCTAGCTACCTGATGTCCAGGGTGTGGCTCTGTGGCAGAGCAATAAACAGATTTAATAAATAAATAAACATATGATGAGAGCCTTGTCAATCAATTCAGCCCTGGAGAGACTGTGCAAGGTTCAAGGGGTAGAATATTTTTAGCCTGATCTGTGCTTGTTGACAGGAGAGACTGCTTCTACAAGGATGAGGTACACTTAAATAGAAAGGGTGCAAGAATATTTGCTGATGCTATCGAGGCAGTATTAGGTAGGTTGGAAAACTGCTAGCTTGGAGGGGATACTCAGACTAAACTGCAGGCAAGGGCAAATTAATTCTTGCACTGCTTCTATTAGAATGAGCAGCAGCATGGAAAGCAAGGCAATGAAGATTTCCAGGACAGTTGGGAATCATAGTGGAACAAATAAATACATGGACTGTGTTAGGGTAACTAAGAGTACAAACAGGTGCATGTACACCAATGCTAGGAGTATAGTTAATAAATTTGATATGCTTGAATTGCTAGTCAAAACATCAAAGGCAGATATTGTTGGGATATCAGAGACGTGGTGTCACACAGATATAAGAAGTTCAGAATTGGAATTTGGGGAGGGCAAAGTGTACAGAAAGGATAGACAGGACAGGAAGGGAGGAGGGGGGTTATGCTGTTATTTAAGAAACACATAAAATCTAAGGAAGTTTACCAACATCCAATTGATGTTGGTGAAAAATGCAATGTTGAGTCTGTTTGATGTGACATTACCACTGGGAAAAGAAAAATGAGAGTAGGTATGTGTTTTAGGCCTAATGAATCTGATGAGTATAATGAGCAATTCTACAGAGAAAGAGTGGGGCAATAAATCCGAATGTCTTATAATGGGGGATTTTAACTTTCGATATTGACTGGAACTTGTGAGTTGGTCACTCACACACTACCAAGACTTTCTGTGGATTTATTGGATGACATGTTTTCTACAGCAACATGTTTGAGAGGCAACCGGAGGGATTAATACTCTTGATATGATTACCAGCAGTGATTATTCATGCATTACGAATTTGCAGATAAAGGAACCACTGGGTGACAGTGATCAGAATGCACTGGTATGGGAATTACTTAGAGATGTAACTACCATCAAGGCTAAAGGCAAGGGCTTCTGCTTTCGTAAAGGTGACTACAGGAGTCTCAGACAGTTTTTAAATTCTGTACAGTGGGATCAACTGATGATGTTACCGACAGCAAATTCAAAATGGGAAGCATTCAAAGAACTTATCTTGGAAGCTACTAGGCTTTACATACCAACTAAGAAATATTGTTCAAGGTTTAGGCCTAAGTGGATGTCAGATGAACTAATGAGACATATGGCAGAGAAGAAAAATGCATGGGATACATACAAATTAACACGTGACACAGAAGCCTATGATAGATACAAGTTGATCTGTAACCAAGTTACAAAGGAGGTTAGGCAGGCGAAGGCAGATTACGAGAAATCTTTGGCAAGGGAAGCAACGAAAAACAGCAAAGAGTTCTTACTATTTACAATACTTACGAGTCCGTAGAAGTACCGTTCGTGAATTCCCGCCATTTTTACACGATAGCATAAGCTTAGTGTAGTATAGTGCATAATATAATATTGTCAATTAATCAGTAAATCTATTAATCTTGATAAACTTTATTGTCAATTAAATTGTACTTTTAACTCTATATATATATATATATATATATAACGACTTAATCGTAACAAATAATTAATACATAACTATAGTGGTACACGTGATACGGAAGTTATATAAAAGGAACTCGTAGAAAACACTAGATACCGAAAAAATAAATATAGTGTTATAACTGTTTTGGGATATAACTTAAGGATTTTAATTTTGTTTTGAAATTTTATTGAATTAAATCGGAATCATGACTCAGACCAGAGCAGCAAAGCAAAAGGCTCAAGCTAATGGGAGTGCTGTGGTTCAGGGGAGAACTGAGGGGTCAGTTGCCCTCTGAATCAGTCTTTTAAAATGCACTGTTTGCTTGATGTTTGCGGAGCAGTCGGGTACGGGACACGATACTGCCAAGGGGGATGTCTTTGTGTGTGCACGATGTAAGGAGTGCGAGGAAATCAGGCGACAACTCAGCTTTGTTATGGGCCTTTATGAGAGCTTGAAGGACAGGGTGGATGCCCTCGAAGGAAATAAATTGAGGGGCCCATCAAGCTCTCAGCCGCCCACATCAACGCCAGAGCTTGCACTTGGTCATCAGGCAACACAGAGGCAGCCCCCTAGGCAGAATGCGCTGGTCCCACAGGAACTAGTAGTTGTTGATGACTCTATTGTCAGGGAAGCGGGGAACATGCTTTGTAAAAAGGATAGGTGGAATAGGACCAGGGTATGTCTGCCAGGGGCAAAGGTTGATGACGTTGTAGAGCGGATATCATCTTTTAAGGGCACAAAAGGTGATATAGTTGTACACGTTGGCACAAATGATATTAAGAGTAGGAGACCGGCAGAATTACTTAGCAAGTACAGGTCACTGTTGAAAAAAAGCCGTGAATTAGGGTTGAATTTGAAAGTGTCTGCAATTCTGCCCAGACACGATAGGAGGGAGTATATGATGAGAGCCTTGTCGATCAATTCGGCCCTGGAGGGATTGTGCAAGGCTCAAGGGGTAGAATTTTTTTCAGCCTGGACTGTACTTGTTAACAGGAGAGATTGCTTCTACAGGGATGGGATACACTTAAATAGAAAGGGTGCAAGAATTTTTGCTGATGCTGTTGAGGCAGAGTTAGGTGGGTCGGAAAACTGCTAGTTGGGGAGGATACAAGGACTAATAGATTAACAGTAGCCACTGGCAGAGGTGGAAGTGATTCTTGCACTGCTTCTATTGAAATGAGCAGAAGCCTGAAAAACAAGATGCAGGATATTTCAGAGACTGCTGGGAGTCATTGCGGTACAAGTAAACACGTGGGTTGTGTTAGGGTAGCTAGGAATAGAAACAGGTGCATGTATACCTGCGTGTACACCAATGCTAGGAGTTTGGTAAATAAATTTGATGAATTTGAGGTATTGCTCAAAACATCAAAGGCAGATATTGTTGGGATATCAGAGACGTGGTGTCACACAGATATAAGGAATGCGGAACTGGAATTTGGGGAATACAATGTGTATAGAAAGGATAGACAGGACAGGAGGGGAGGAGGGGTTATGCTGTTAGTTAAGAAACACATAAAGTCCAAGGAAGTGAAGCCAGTCGACATCGATGGACAGGGCAGTGTCGAGTCAGTTTGGTGTGACATAAGCATAGGGAAATCAAAATTGAGAGTAGGAGTTTGCTGTAGGCCTAATGACTCTGATGAGTATAATAAGATATTGTACAGGGAAATAGAGTGGGCCAATAAATCAGAGAGTCTTATAATGGGGGATTTTAATTTCCCAGATATTGACTGGAATTTGTGGGTTGGTCACTCGCACACTAGCAAGGCTTTTGTGGATTTATTGGATGATTGTTTTCTACATCAGCATGTTCGTGAGGCAAGAGGGAGCAATACTCTTGATCTGATTATCAGTAGTGATTCTTCATGCATTAAGAATCTGCAGATAAATGAACCACTAGGTGGCAGTGATCACAGTGTGTTGAAGTCGGATTTACTCAACGAGGTAACTACCATCAGAGGTAAAGGGAAGGGTTTTTGTTTTCGTAAAGGCGACTATGATGGTCTGAGACAGTATTTAAATTCTATACAGTGGGACCAACTGATGATGTTACCAACAGCAAACTCAACATGGGACGCATTCAAGGAACTAATCTTGGAGGCTACTAGGCTTTACATACCAACTAAGAAATATTGTTCAAGGTTTAGGCCTAAATGGTTGTCAGATGAACTAATGAGACATATGGCAGAGAAGAAAAATGCATGGGATACGTACAAATTAATGGGTGACATGGAAGCCTATGATAGATATAAGTTGGTCTGTAACCAAGTCACAAAGGAGATTAGGCAGGCAAAGGCAGACTACGAGAAATCCTTGGCAAAGGATGCAAAGAAAAACTGAAAAGAGTTCTTTACCTATTTCAACTCAAGAAGGAAAGGGATGAATCAGATTGGGCCACTGGATATTGATGGTTCAACAGTTGAGGATCCTGCTCAGGTGGCTAACAATCTAAACGAGTATTTTGCATCTACATTCACGCATGAGGAGTTATTCAGGAAGGAGAATGATGTAGGTAAAGTAAACATTGGCAGTGAGCTGGATGATTTTGTAATAACTGAGAGGAAAGTGGAGGAGAGATTGTTGAGGATAAACATAAAAAGGGCACCTGGGGTGGATGGGATCTATCCAGTTATATTAAAGGAGGCAGCAAAGGAAGTAAGCAAACCCCCTAGCCATAATTATGAGAGCTTCTTTGGACTCAGGGGAGGTACCCATAGACTGGAGATGTGCAAATGTAACCCCAATTCACAAAGGAGGATCAAAGGCTGACACAAGTAATTATAGACCTGTTAGTTTAACTTCTGTTCCAGGTAAATTAATGGAGGCACTGGTTAAAGAAGCACTGCAGGATCATCTAGACAAGAATTCAGTTATAGCTCAGACGCAGTATGGTTTTGTTAAGGGCAGGTCTTGCCTGACCAATTTGATTGGATACTATGATGTAGTCACAAAAGAACTAGATGCAGGGAATAACTTTGATATTATATATTTGGATCTTAGAAAGGCTTTTGATACTGTTGCACATGGAAGACTGCTGCACAAATTGGAGCAGTGTGGCATTGGAGGCAAATTGCTGCTATGGATAAGGGGATGGTTGAGTGGCAGAAGACAGAGAGTGGTAATCAATGGACACTGCTCAACGTGGACTAATGTTATTAGTGGAGTTCCTCAGGGTTCAGTGTTGGGTCCGTTGTTGTTTTCGGTGTTTATGAATGATATTGATGATGGGATATCAAGTTTAATGTCCAAGTTTGCAGATGATACAAAGGTTGGCAGGGTTGTTAAGGACACAACTGACGCTATGCTGCTGCAACAGGATCTGGTAAGGTTGAACAGATGGGCTGAGAGGTGGCAAATGAAGTTTAACATTGACAAATGTAAAGTACTACATATTAGAAACAGTAACCCCAGAGCAGCGTATCAACTCTGCGGTACTACACCGACAGTGGTGGAGGATGAAAAGGACCTGGGGGTAATTGTGCAGGTAGATATGAAGTTCTCTGAGCAGTGCAGACGAGCTGCAAGAGTAGCTCATGGTGTCTTGTCAATGATATACAGGAATTTTTCTAGCAGGGATAAGGAGGTGATTATTCCCTTGTATAAGGCAATGGTTAGGCCACATCTTGAGTACTGTATACAGGTCTGGAGGCCTCATTTCAAGAAGGATGTAGAGCTCTGGAACGGGTACAGAGAAGGGCAACAAGATTAGTGAATGGAACAAAGGGTTGCTCTTACGAAGAAAGGCTTAAGTTTTGCAAATTACAGAGTCTGGAGACTAGGCACCGGCGAGGTGATCTGATAGAGGTTTATAAGGCTTTGAATGGTTTGAGCATGCTCAATGCCAATGGGATTCTTCACCTTGCTCAGAATAATCAGCTCAGAGGGCATAAATTCAAATTGAGGAAGGACGGATGTCGGATAGATGTGCGGAAATTTGCCTTTGGCCAGCGGGTGGTTGGTTGGTTGGTGGAACCGAATTCCATCACTTGTTGTTGAAGTTGATAGCCTAAACAAATTTAAGGCTCAACTGGACAGGTATTTCGAGGAAGGGAGGGGTGAAATGGGAGTGGTGTGTTTTTTTTTATTTTTTATTTTTTTTGGCTGATGCTGAATAAGCTTGCTTTCTTGCATCATATGCCTCTAGTAATGCTAATGCTATGTAAACTCTAGAAGGAAGGGGATGAATCAGATTGGTCCACTTGATATCGATGGGTCAACTGTTGATGATCCTGCTCAGGTAGCTAACAAACTAAATGAATATTTTGCATCAGCATTCACACATGAGGAGTTATTCGGCGAGGGGAATGCCAGAGGTGTATTCAACTCTGGCAGTAAGCTAGAGAATCTTGTAATAACTGAGAGTAAAGTTGAGGAGAAATTGTTGAAGATAAACACAAGAAAGGCACCTGGGGTTAATGGGATCTATCCAGTTATATTAAAGGAGGCAGCAAAGGAAGTAAGTAAACCTTTAGCCATAATTATGAGCTTCCTTGAACTCAGAATTGAGAGCTTCATAATTGAGAGCTTCCTTGGACTCAGACCCCAATTCACAAAGGAGGATCAAAGGCTGACACAAGTAATTATAGATCTGTGACTTTAACTTCTGTTCCTGGAAAATTAATGGAGACACTGGTTAAAGAAGCACTGCAGGATCATCTAGACAAGACTTCAGTTATAGCTCCGACACAGCATGGTTTTGTTAAGGGGAAGTCTTGCCTGACCAATTTGATTGGATACTATGATGCAGTCACAAAAGAACTGGATGCATGGAATAACTTTGATATTATATACTTGGATCTTAGAAAGGCTTTTGATACTGTTGCATATGGAAGACTGCTGCACAAATTGGAGCAGTGTGGCATTGGAGGCAAATTGCTGCTATGGATAAAGGGGTGGTTGAGGGGGAGAAGACAGAGAGTGGTAATCAATGGACACTGCTCATCGTGGACTAATGTTATTAGTGGAGTCCCTCAGGGTTCAGTATTGGATCCATTATTGTTTTCTGTATTTATAAATGGTATTGATGATGGTATATCAAGCTTAATGTCCAAGTTTACAGACGATACGAAGGTTAGCAGGGTTGTCAAGGACACTACTGACACTATGCTACTGCAACAGGATCTGGAAAGGTTGAGCAGATGGGCTGAGAGGTGGCAAATGAAGTTTAACATTGACAAATGTAAAGTACTACATATGGGTAACAGCAACCCCAGAGCAACGTATCAACTCTGTGGTACTACATTGACAGTGGTAGAGAATGAAAGGGAACTGGGGGTGGTTGTGCAGGCAGATATGAAGTTTTCTGAGCAGTGCAGACTGGCTGCAAGAGTAGCTCATGGTGTATTGTCAATGATATATAGGAATTTTTCTAGCAGGGATAAGGAGGTGATTATTCCCTTGTATAAGGTAATGGTCAGGCCACACCTAGAGTACTGTATACAGGTCTGGAGGCCTCATTTCAAGAAGGATGTAGAGATGCTGGAACGAGTACAGAGAAGGGCAAAAAGATTAGTGAATGGAACAAAGGGGTGCTCATGCGAAGAAAGGCTTAAGTTTTGCAAATTACAGTATCTGGAGACTAGGCACCAGTGAGGTGATCTGATAGAGGTGTATAAAGCCTTGAATGGTTTGAGCATGCTCAATGCTGATGGGATACTTCCTCTTGTTCAGAATAATCACCTGAGAGGGCATAAATTCAAATTGAGGAAAGACAGATGTAGGATAGACGTGAGGAAATTTGCCTTTAGCCAGCGGGTGGTTGGTTGGTGGAACAGACTTCCCTCCCTTGTCGTGGAAGTTGATAGCCTAAATAAGTTTAAGGCTCAGCTGGACAGGTATTTCGAACGAACAGAGGGGTGAAGTGGAGGTGGTTATTTTTTATTTATTTATTTTTTTTTTTTTTTGGCTGATGCTGCATAAGCTTGCTTTCTTGCATCAAATGCCTCTGCTAATGCTAATACTTGGATTTCAGGAAAGCTTTTGATATTGTTGCACATGGAAGACTGCTATACAAATTGGAGAGGTATGGCATTAAGGGTCAGTTGCTGCAATGGATAAAGGGATGGTTGAGTGGGAGACGACAAAGAGTAGTAATCAATGGATACTGCTCTTCGTGGACAAATGTTATTAGTGGATCTCCCCAGGGATCGATGCTGGGGCCCCTTTGTTTTTTCGTGTATTCATCAATGATATTGATTAAGGTATATCAGGATTGATGTCCAAATCTGCAGATGATAGAAAGGTTGGCAGGCTTGTTAACGACAGTAAAAACAGTATAATACTGCAGTTGAATCTATCTAAGTTAAGCAAATGAGCTGAGAAGTGGCAACTGAAATTTAATAATTTCAAATGTAAGGTACTGCATATAGATAGAAATAACCCGAGAGAAACGTACCAACTGTGTGGTGCTACACTCAGTGAAGTGGAAAGTAAAAAAGACCTGGGGGTAACTCAGCATGGGGGGAAAATGCTGAGCAGCTCAGATGAGCTACCAGGGCAGGTCATGGAGTCTTGTCAATGATATATAGGGATTTTGCTAACAGGGACAGAGAGGTGATTATCCCGTTGTACCAGGCAGTGGTCATGGGACACAGTACTCCACACCTAGAGTACTGTGTTCAGGTCTGGAGGCTGCATTTAAGGAAGGATATAGAGTGGCTAGAACGAGTACAAAGAAGGGCGACAAGATTGGTGGGGGGGAACAAAGGAGTGATCTTACCAAGAAAGGCTTAAGTTCTGAAAATTGCAGCGCCTGGAGAGTAGGCACCTGCGAGGTGATCTGATTTAGGTGTATATGGCCTTGAATGGGTTGAGCAAGCTCAATGTTGATGGGATTCTTCCTCTTGCTCAGATAAAGAAGCTGACGGGCATAGATTCAAATTGAAGAAAGACAAATGTCTTTCCTCAAGTTGTAGAATGGATGTACAGAAGTTTGCCTTTAGCCAGCGGGTGGTTGATTGGTGGAACAGACTTCCATCTTTTGTTGTGGACGTTGATAGCCTAAATAAATTTAAGGCTGAGCTGGACAGGCATTTGCAACGAATGGAGGGGTGAAATGAGAGGGTTTTTTTTTTTTTTGGATGATGCTGCATAAGCTTGCTTTCTTGCCTCATATGCCTGTACTAATGGTAATGCTAATTTCGACAGCGGAAGAAATTATAGTGTGCGATGGAGTTGAACAAAGAAGCAGCAGAAGGTCCATCCACATCTTGAGAACCTTATATCTACCCAGAAATGTTAGAATTGAATTTCGAAAAAATAGTTATGGAAGTTGATATTGCAAATGAAAACGAGTCCTCTAAGCCCAGTTGCAAACGAAAAGCGAAGAAGCCAAAACCGAGTGCCAGAAGTACTCCATGAAATCGTTGAACATGTAGCGAGCGTAATTCACGGCAGGAGCAACAACAGAATTTTAAGAGACACCGAAGCATCCACGCACAGTTTAAATGTACATTCCTGGATAATGATTTCGGTTCAGTCTGTTCCGTGTATGATCGGCTTTGGTTCAAGAATGATGTGAAGAGTATAGTAGCTCGAGATCGCGCCCTTCTTCAAATAGCATTTCCAAATGAGGATGTAAGTCCAATGTCGTCCTGTAACAGCTGTCGTGACTCTCTCAAGAACAAAGTGATTCTGACTCTATCAAAGTCAAATTCCTTTAAATGTCATCCGATGCCACAGCACTTTCCGAAACTAGATTTGGTAGCTTAACCTCTCACATCTCCGAGGCTCCCATTTATGCAGATTCGTTACCTGCAGCATTCATACAGTCAATACAGGATCCTCGGTCAAGTGATAAACATTCACCTAAAGAAGTTTCACCTACCGTCTTGTTATGCGTACTCAGCACACACATTTTACCCACTTTTCTTGTTTTATTTTACAAGTTTATAGCATCTTTATACAGGTTATAAAATTTTGCAATCTTGCTTATATTTGGGACAGTAGGAAGATTAATAAAATACTGTATGCACTTTCTAGACATTTAAATATTTTATCCATAATTTTATTACCCAATAATAGGGTTACCATCCGTCCTCTTTTAACCGGATTTGTCCGGATTTTTTGTCTAAAATTTGTCTGGGTGGATTTTTATAAATTTGTTTAAATGTCCGGATTTTTATATTATACGCCGTTTTTTATGCAAGCTCGACGAAAACTACTGAGTTACGTTATACAGAATATTTTTTGGAATAGGAGACGATTCTTCAATTCGAATTTCCGTGTTGACAATTAGGCGGAAGACTCCGACGACGCTCAGTTTAGTGCATTGAGATTGTTACCAACCCACGCCTGCTTCAGAATTTATGCACATATAAATTTTATATAGTCTAGCAATACAATATTTTGGTTTAGAGAGTAGATAACGCATGAAGATCAGATGGTGTTCTAGAAAAAGATATATAGATTACAGGAATTCCAGCATGTCAAATAAATATTGACAAGAGGGTCTGTTTTCTCTATAAATTGATTGCAGCATATGAAAACGTGGATTTGAGCTGTGTGCACACCAAAAGTTGCGTATTGTCGACTAAATTTGGTATACTTATCAACGATCCAATCAAGAGGCAGACACTAGTTTATTTAATACCAAAGTTTACCTTTTTTAAAATACTGTTTTTCACTTTAATTACAAAAATATTTATTATCCATCTTTATACCTGTAGGTACTTTTCTGCAATTAGGTTAGTTTAGTTGTGAATGTAAAACATAACATAACCTTAATAAAATTTATGCTTCACTACTTACAATAAAAAATATTTATTATTATTTCAATTATAAAAATTAATATTATAAAGACTATACTTCCCCTAAAATGCCAAAAAGCAAGTGCATGTTTACAGAAGAGATGAAAAACAAATTTCCATGTTTTGTATCTGGCCGAGAGGAATGGGAAGCTGAATGTAAAGTTTGCAGAATGGGGACATATGTTTCAGTAGCCAATAAAGGGATTGGTGATTTGAAGCATCACATTGAAACTGAGAAGCACGAGAAAGCAGTTCAAGGTGAGGCCTCTTCGGGAAAGGTTTCAGATTTTTTTGTCAAAGCTCTCGGTAAAATATTATTATTATTATTATTATTATTAGTCATATGGTGCAAGGAAGTCCGAGGCTTATGCTGCACCAGCCAAAAAAAAAAAAAAATCCCAAGTTACCCTGAGAGAGAGAGAGAGAGAGAGAGAGAGAGAGAGAGAGAGAGAGAGAGAGAGAGAGAGAGAGAGAGAGAGAGAGAGAGAGAGAGAGAGAGAAGTAGAAAGGAATCACCAAGAAAGAGAAAAATGATGATATCCAGCTCAGGACCCTGGGTGTGCCAAGCCCATACTCACCAGATGTGAGCCCCTGGCGGAAATAGAATATGATCTGGCTGCTGCAGAGGGTATTTTTGCTTTTCACACTGTTAAACATCATAGTAGTTACAAATCAATGGATTGCATAACTGTCATGTTAAAAAAATTTATTTTTTGATTCTTAGATACCAAAAAGATTTTCCTGCGCTAGAACCAAGACAGAAGCCATTGTAAACTTTGTACTTGCAAATCATTCTCTTAATGTTACTGTAAAAACTTTAAAATAAAATAAAATTGCATACTGTGGGGTCTCAACTGATGGAAGTAATCATGGTTCTGAAAAAATCTTCCCATTAATTATTCAGTATTTTGATATAAATGAAGGAGGGTTACAAACAAAATTAATTGAATTACAGAAGATGCCTAACGAGACTGCAGATACCATTTCTACGTATGTTAAAGAAACTCTTGAAAAAATGGTTTGTGTGAAAAATGTATTGCATTCACTGGGGACAGTTGCAATACAATGTTTGGAGGACTGAGACGAAATGAAGAAGGGAATAATGTCTTTGCAAAATTAAAGAAATTTTTGCATAACAAGACTTTGATTGGAGTGGGCTGCCCTGCACATATTTTGAAAAATTGTCTTTAGAATGCCGCAGAACTTTGGGAAGTTGATGTAGAGAACATTGTTTTTAAAATTTACCAGTATTTTCATAATTATACAGTCCGGACTGAAGAGCTTAAGGAATGCCGACTGGGCTAGCCGGGTAGGTAAAGTGCCTGCCTGGCAACCCAAAGGTTGCGGGTTCGATTCCCGCCTAGGGCTGGATATCACGATGGTGCCGAACCAACCGGTTGGTTGGATATCTCGGCCACGATACACGAAGGAAGCAAGAAAAAACTGGTTCCTTCGTGTATTGATCACATCATACGAAATAAATAAATAAGCTTAAGGAATACTGTGAGTTTGTTGAGATTGAATATAGACAGCTCCTTTCTCACACGACGAGATGGCTTTCATTATTTTCAAGCATCACAAGGCTCATAGATATGTTTACAGCTTTACAGGCTTATTTTCTGTCCCAAGAAAAACCTCCCATTGTGATTAAAAGGTTCTTTGAAACTGGATTTAGTGAGATTCATCTTTGGTTCATGCAATCACTTAAGTGTATTCCATACACACATACAATGAATTGAAAGGGAAAGTAACTCGGCTGCAGAAGTGCTAGATGTCTTAGTCTCAGTGAAAGAAATTATCTCTAAACGGATGGATCACAACTTCATGCCATTAAGAGTAAAGGAAATGCTATACAAAAAACATGATGAAGGACTTGTACTTGAATGTGAAAAATTTTCTAGTGATACAAAAAATCTGTATAGAAATTGCATGGAATATTTAGATAAGTGGCTTCACCATATGGAATCCATTTCCTGTTTTATGTGGATGAAAATGGATGCAGTACCAAGCTGGAACGATGTAGAATGTTCTATTTCCTACTTGATTGAAAAAGGGGTAACAATTGATGTTGTTAACCAATTAAGTGTTTTGACCAATTTAACAATTTGAAGAAATTTTTTGAGGGTCAAATGAATAATAAAGACTTTAAAAATATGCTTATACATGAAAAGTGGGCCAAATATTTTAGTAATTCAAAAAATATTGAATTCCATTCAGAATTGTTGAAAATTGCCCAGTTTTTCTTTGCAATTCCTCTTCACAATGCAAATGTAGAGAGAGTATTCTCTCTAATGCAAAGTCAATGGACGAAAGAAAGGAATAGGTTAAATGTCAATTCTGTAAAAGGTATTTTGTTTTTGCAGTACAATTTCAAACATATGTCATGTGTTGATTTTTACACATATTTGAGAGGCAATCCAGAGCTATTGAAAGAAATAATTTCTCAAGACAAATATGAATGTACTAATCCTAAACATCAGTAAATGTGGTTTACATTGTCTTTATTTTATTATTTGCATAATATATTTGTCCTCTTTTTATGAACTTTTTGTCCTCTTTTATTTGCCCCAAAACATGTAAATGTCCTCCTTTTATGAGTGCAGAAGATGGTAACCCTACCCAATAAGGCATTTAATGAATAAGGAAGTACATCTGTAGGTGAGTCCGCATGCACTTGCTTCCGCTGATGGCTTGGTGAACACAGTTAGTATTTAAGTCACTGAACAGTTTTAGCTTGTTTGCGGAGACGGAATCTCTAAACAGTCCATTTGCACCATCTTGCTCATTACGGAAGAAGAGTAAATTATTCTAACACCAACGATCTATCAGCATATTATTGAACAGAACAAGGCCCATATTTTGAGACTGGTTCTACTCTCTTTTTTCAAAACTGTTAACGATACATATTAGTAAACTATATGAAACGCTTTTTAACAATGTACTATAAAAATTAACCCCAGGGCTCACATCTGGTGAGTATGAGCTTGGCACCCCCAGGGTCCTGAGCTGGATATCATCATCATTCTTCTCTTTCTCGGTGATTTCTTTCTATTTCTCTCTCTCTCTCTCTCTCTCTCTCAGGTAACTTGGAAATTTGTTTTGGCTGGTGCAGCATAAACCTCGGGCTTCTTTGCACCATAAGGCTAATAATAATAATAAACTAAGTGCAGTGTATAGCAGGGCAATAATTTGTACTGTAATAGTCAATTCAGAGTTAAGAGATTGAAGAAATACATAGTTAATTCAGAGTATACAGGGTTTGTATTGTATGTTCAGCATTGTTTTGTAAGCGTTTATGCAGTCAACCATGAAATGTAACCCTTGTTCTGCTTTCCTCAACCTTTTTTATAATGTGATCCACCTAAACTATAAAATTTAGGTATAAATAATAAAATATTGTTTTAATAAAAAAGTAATAAATAATAAAATTTTTGTATTTTGCTAATTTTAGTTGTATTTACAGATATAGAAGAATTACTTTTTTTCTTTGCAGATTTTCATATCCAAAATACAAATATAATTTCAAAAATATTTATTACTACAGTTTATATTTCATTTCATTCATGTGATCCTTGTGTTTTATCAAAAAATTTCGTGAACAGCTGTAAGTCGCGACCTACTGATTGAAAAGAAAGCTGGTATAGAGCACAGAGTAGTACTGCTCTCTGGTATAGAGTATACTCTTGTAATTCAAGAATTGTAAGGAAAATTTAGCTCAAACGTTACGTATAATATAATTTAAATTACTTCTGCTATCTTTTAAAACAGTAATCGCTGTACATAGCATATCTGTCTGCTACCTATTACCTGTTTTGCGTTGTCTAATTAAACTAACTAAATAAATAAATTTTTATCATCCTGTTTACCTTTTTTCATGTCATGTCGTAAATAGCATCCGTGTACATCAGAGATAGTAGTAATGGCAAATGAAGCAAGCTTATATAGCATCAGCAACCGCCCCCGACATACTGTTTATCCATCCTTACCCTACAGGAATTTGTCTAGTTCTTCCTTGAATTTAATCAACACATCCACTTCCACTACGACAGGTGGAAAGTGGAAGCCTTTTCCAACAATCAACCACGCGCTGGCTGAAGGCACACTTCCTCACACCTACGGGCAAATAACAAAGCTTTAAAGTAGAGTGCCATTCGGTGACCTTGTGTGTATGTACGCACAGAATAGTGTTTAACAATCTTCACATCCCCAAGTATGTGAAAATGACCAGCATCCGTGTATAAATTGTTTATAGGAATTCTAGATCTAGCTTCGCACAGCAAGAAATTGCAACCCAGAGGTCACTCAGAAGGATCTGGAGATAAAAGTTGATGAGTTCAGATGATATTGTAGTCAGAGGCAGATTTAACGGCGGGCGCGCGCGCCCTGGGCTCGGACTTCTGAAGGGCCCACGCAAAACCCCAACAAATTAGTTGAACTAATATGTTCAACTATTAGTTCAAAACTTTGTGATTATTATTATGCTATTATTAATTATACATATATTATACAATATATGTATAATTATATAATACATATATTATATTCAAATTTTATTGGAATTAAAACATTACTAGTACATAATATTTTTTATTTATTTAAAAAAATGGTTAACATGTATTTTTATTTTTCCTGTCTCTCTCTTTTTTTTAAGGGGCCCAATATTTTCTTCTGTGCCCGGGGCCTCAACCGATCTTAATCCGCTACTGATTGTAGTTAGTACAGAAGGATGATTTTTTTTTTCGGACGCGGCAGAATCCCTCTTGTTATGTTCTACATGATGCAAGACTTTTTTTTTTTTTTTTTATGTGTAAATTCTTTGGCGGCATCTACCAAATTTCGTACAGTAGTAAAATCAATTTGTCATGATTTTTCGACGCGGAAATGAAGTCAAACAGGGTCGGGAGAGGAGATCGCGCAAAGGATCATGGGAGGTGATAATGCAGATCACCTACTAAATTTCCGACGGTGGTAAAATCAGTTTGTCACGATTTTTCGACGCGGAAATGACGTCATTTGAGGTCCTTTACTTTCATAAAGAAAAAACGGGTCGGGGATCAGGAGATCACGCTAAGGATCATGGGAGGTGATCTTGGATGTGCTCAGTGCTGGCATAAACCAGCAAACTGGAAAAACTTTTGATTCAGGGTGTACCACTTAGGTGGCTTTGGGCTAACCATTACCACCCATGGCAGAAAGCTTTTGGAACCAGAGAAATAGATATCTTGAGGGCAGTGATCTTGAATGTGATCAGAGCTGGCATAAATCAGCTCTGAGCACATCCAAGATCATTACATTTCATGCGCTTCAGCCTTACCAGTTGAAGTGCATCTAATGTAGGCATGACATTACCAGTTTGTAATACTGAAGTGGTTGTATATTTCTATCAAGATGCGAATCAAACGTTTTTGTGCAACCAGCTGGGCTGGTCAAGAATATTTCAATCGGTTCGCAATAGGGAGATAACAGACTACAAATTACGTGTACAGTCTGTCTCAGACATACGTAAGAGCTACATTCCAGGACTAAGTTGAATTTTATGTAACTTGGGAATGACTAATAAAATATTGCTACTATATTCCTGATATGCCAAATTAAAAAATTCACATAATATCCTCAGAAGAATGAATCAAAATAGTTATACACCATAATAATTAAAAACTTTATCTGGGGACAGCAGTGAAGTGCACTGAAAGGACTGACAGAATTCCTGGGATACCTGGTTCCTGGGCAATGTGATGAACGTCACCCCTCTTGCTATTGGACGAACCCACTGCTTGGCAGGTATATAGGTACACTGCATTCACATAGATGGTAATTCTATGTCAGTATGGATAAACGTGAGTTAACAGACTTTGAAAGAGGGATGATAGTGGGTTTCTGTACCACCTCCTCCACAATACATCGTGGAGGAGGTGGTACAGAAATTGCACTATCTCTGTTCGCTGTGGGCGGAGAAAGGAGGCGGATGACCTTGGCTGTCGACGTCTGTTTTGCATTGTTTCAAGCAACCAGGGTTTGACAGTGGCACAAATCCCTGCCGACTTCAACGAAGGAGGTGCCAGAAACTTCTCTGCCAAGACCATCAGGCAATCATTAGTCAATATAGGTTATGGGAGCACTGACCCACCAGAGTCCTATTGCTAACACCATGACACAGAACTCTACTCCTCAACTGGGCAAAAGAACATCGGCACTGGACCTTGGATGATTGGAGACTGGTCTCCTGGTCTGATGAGTCTCGTTTCCAGTTATTTCGAGCGGACAGGAGGGTGCATATCTGGTGGAAACTGCACGAAGCTATGCACCCGTCATGTCAGCAAGGAACTGTTCATCTAGATGCATCTCTGAAAGGACCAGGTTATATGTCCATCCTTCCTTGCAGATTATCTGCCTCCCTTCATGGTCATCGTGCACCCACAGGACAATGGACTCCTCCAGCAGGACAATGCACCTCCCCGCAGAGGCGTGGTGACTAGAATATGGTTTGAAGAACATTCTGCAGATTTTATCACCATGGATTGGCCTCCCCATTCATCGGACTGTGGAGCATCTTTGGGATGCTTTGGATCCTCCCCAGGAATGCGATGGAATTATGGATAATGGTGCAGCAAGCATGGATGGAAATATCTGTGGAATGCTTTCATGAACTAGTGGACTCAGTGCCTCACTGTGACTACCCTTATACTGGTAGATGGTGGGCCTACCCGTTACTACGTAGGTTACCCATGATTTCTGTCCACTCAATGTAGCTTTCATTTATTCTCTTAGGTGGAACCATGATAATGGTCAAAATGAAACTTTCTGTAAAGAACTTCGCAGGGTTACGTTTCAAGAGATGCTGTCACACCTTACGACATGCTAATGAATTATCATTACTGCAATTCAGAAATCTATGCATAAAAAGAAGCTAAACACTAACTGCATACCTTGGTGGAATAATGAACTTTCTTCTATTTGGAAACTTGTACACAAAGCCAGAAGAAATTTTCAGTGCAAACGGCATACTTGGCCTCAAGAAGAAGTTAACAGATTACATGAAGAATACACAACTCTCAAAAGAAAATAGGTAAAATTGATTTATGAAAGCAAATTGCAATCCTGGCACAATTTTGTCCATACATCTGGGAATAATAATCCTTGGGGTGTCATTTATAAAATTTCTAAAAATAAAATGATCCTAGATGACATTTTTAACTCCATTACCTCCAACAGTATGAAAACTCTTACATTAACAGACTCCATAAATGCCATCTTGGACCAACTGCTGCCTAATCTCACTATTAACACTACATACCATCTATCTATTTGAGATTTAAATCAAAAATATCTTCCTTTAGAAGAAACAAGTCCATTCACTGCAGAGGAACTTACTTCAATCCTGAATAAAATTCAGTCAAACAAATGTCCCTGCAATGACCTCATTGATAATATATTTATCAAACATTTTTATGACCTAAGGTCCAAAGTTCTACTTAAATTATTCAACAACTGCTTAAATACTGGAATGTTTCCCAAACCATGGAAACATGTCATTCTTGAGATTTTACATAAATCTGGTAAACTACTAGACAATGCCGAGATCCTACCACCCCATATCCTTGTTCTCTCACCTGGGAAAAGTGTTAGAGAGACTAATCGCTAATAAAACACACTGCAGGGAGCTACAAGCTCCACATCCTCTCATCAATATGGTTTTAGGCAAGGGCTTGGATCCGAAGAGGACTTATTAGAACTTCACCACCTTATTGATAGCTCCACTTCCAAGTATGTTATGGCCATCTTTATCGATTTTGAGGGCGCTTTTGATACTTTATGATGGGAGAGTGCCCTCAGTAGACTCCGTTCCAACCATTGCTCTCTTCAGCTTTATAAACTTGTTAGAAACTACTTTTTTTTTTTTTTTTTTATGAAAACCCCAAACACGAAAGGTATCAAAACCTATAGTACTTAGTACCGTGTATGGGTTGAAGGAGAAGTATGGGGGGAAGGGGGATGCCGGAAACTTTGCTCTAGAGACTAAACATGGGTTTCACCACTTCAAGCTTCCAATAAGCAAAGTGATGGTATTTCACCGGTTGATGAAAGTCATCTACCACACCTTGCTGATTGCACTGTCACCGTCATCACTAAAAGCATGAAGATTCATAAATCTGTCTCCCGTGGTTGCCCCCAAGGATCAATTTTGGGTCCCTTGATTTGGAACCTAGTTCTTGATGATTGGCTGCTTAGGATGACTGAATTTCAAAATGTGTAACAACTTGCATATGCAGATGACCTTATCATTTTGGTGAATGGAAACTGAAGATCTGATTTAGAACTCCATGTCAATAAAGTACTCTTCGAACTATCGTCTTGGTCCTCTAAGAACAAATCGAAATTATCCCAACCAAATCGAAGATCATGATTTTAAAACACAAATTAGACTATGGCAGACCACCAGTTGTAAAACTTGACAAGAAATCACTTCCACTTGTCCGAAGCACCAAATTTTTAGGAGTCATCATCGATGACTGCTGTTCTTTACTGCACATATTCACATATTCAACATCTGTCCATACAAGGACCTAAGATTGGCTCTTAAGGCAACAGTACCAAACTTGTCTCCCTGATGTGAGAAAATACTCGTATCTCTCAACAATTTCCAGGCTCGTCAAACCTTCTGCAATGCTGCTTTTAATCACAGGAAGTCTTTCAATGTTAATGCAAGCAATCAAACTGAATATACTTCATAAATGAAAATACAACCTGTTGCCTCGTTTGTCATCCTGATGACGTAATGTCCAAAATTTTGCTGGTTTTCAAGAACACACGAAGATTTTAACAGATGCTGTATTTTTCTGGTTCATTCTTTATCAAGACTCTCCACAACTCAATTGTTCCTCTGCATAGTGTCATCAACCAGTGACTTCTGATATCACTCCAGATTAACAGAATTATATCTAGAGCTTGTTCTTGCTGATTTTCTTTTTGAATGACATTACTACTTCTGTTTGACAGTACAACTTTTATCTTTGTGGACTACTTTGGGCAGCACTGCATAAAGACGCGGGAAAAGACACAGATAAAGATTTTTATTTTATTTTATTTATTTATTTATTTTATTTCATTATTATTTTTTTTACTTTATGCTATTCTCTTCTTTATTTCTTCGTCTTCTGCTGTCCTGTCTCCTGAGAATGACTGTGCGTGTGTTTGCTGTTGCCGGCTTGCTGGCACGGGGTTCTTTTTAATGGCTCCAAACTCTCTTTGGACATTCAGTGCATGACTTTTGAGGTTGGCCATGGTACATGCGTAGTTGTGGCCTACCTCCCCTTGGTATAGACGGACACTGGGCAGGCTTTCCAGGTGTTCGCCTGCCTAGTGACAAAATGGCCAGAAACAACTAAACAACCACACACACACGCACACACTGCAGGAACATAATATTACACACACTGCAGGAACATAATATTACACACGTTTCTGGCCCATTACGATGCTCTGTAACCTTACAGTGTACAAAGGCGGAGTTGAACTTTTGTTCAGGTGCCATCCCACATAAGATACTATACATACATGCATGCATGCTAATGAAGCACGCACTACATGATGATAGTTTGATGTGAAGTCATTGAAAATGGCAGGACAACGTAAATTTCAACTCTACCACAATAATCCGACACGTGTAAAAAATATTACACACAAAATGCAGACAAAGCTCCCACTTCGCCCTTAAATAAAACTGAATTGAGTCTACAATTCAGAAAGAAAGGAAGGAAAGGATGTAGAGATGAAGGGCTAGAGTGTAATTCTTGGAAGAAATAGCAGATGGGACCCAGTCCATGTGGCTTGAACGTTGTGAGGGTTTGTCTGAAGTGCTTTGATGTAGTTCACCTGTCTGAAACACGTTGTTGAATATTTCTTCAGAATTTTTAAAGCAAAAATGAAATGTTAACTCTAGTTATTTACCTAGATTTTAGTTACACTGTAGGTGATTATCCAACCTAGTTTGTTTGTATGGGAACGACAATAAAAACTTATTGTTCCTTCATTCGACTTCACTCTTAAAATTAAACAAAAAGTATCTTTATGATTTGACCAAAAAATTTACCCAAGTCCGAAGTTACGTAACTTGGGCTTACGTAAGTTGCTTGTCATTGATCATTCTCATTAAGTTGCAGAAGTCCCTGCTCGTCATCAAGTTTTCACGTTTCTTTGCAATTGCTCTGAGTCGGTTGAGCGTAATGAGCAATAGAGCCTCATTCATCTAGCAGTTTGGATGATTGTAAAAGTGGATGTCATAACCAGCACTTCAAATTCATCAAATTTATTTTCTATACTCCTAGCATTGGTGTACATGCAAGAATACATGAACCTGTTCTTACTCTTAGTTACCTAACACAGCCCATGTATTTACTTGTTTCATGGGCCCCCGTCAGTTCCTGAAACCTCCAGCAACTGGCTTTCCAGGCTGCTGCTCATTCCAATAGAAGCAGTGCAAGAATCATTTCCACCTGTGGCTACTGTTAATCTATTAGTCTGTGAATCCCTCCCAAGCTAGCCATTTTCTGATCCACCTAACATTGCCTTGATAGCAGCAAATATTCTTGCAAAATTATGGTGGGAGCAGAGCCACCTCAAGTGGGTAGGCGAGGTAAGTGTCGCCTACCCACTTGCAGTGACATTTACCAATTCAGGAGGGTGGCAAAATTTGTTTTGACACATACAAGTCGGACCTCTGTTTAGCGAACTTCTTAATAGCGAAATTTTCTATTTAGCGATTTTTTTTAAAAATTTCCCCTTAGTAATTATATTTAATAAATATTGACTCAAATATATCATATTTGAGTCAAATATATTGACTCAAATATATCAAATATATCATTATCAACTGATCCAGGTAATTGGCCAGAAAATCTGACAATGAAACAACACGATTATTTGATTCAAAATTATCCTATTCAAATTAAAGTCAAAGAAAATTTTCAAATGTTTATTATATGAAAATTCTGAAAAAATGGAGAAAAAGGTCACAGGTTACTTTATTCTTTATCGCGAAATTCTGTATTTTGCTTTTGTTGTAAGGTATTTGGCGATTGTAAAAGCCAACTAAGTAATCAATTTGGATTCAGTAATTGCAGAAAATTATCTGCTATTTTAGGTAAGCATGAAACAAGCGCAGTAAGTATTAAAAATCATAAAAAATGGTTAGTTCTGGCACAGTCACTAAAGACAAACATTGCAATCGATGCTAGAGAACAGCGATTATATGATATAGAAAAAAATGTATTGGTGTTCGGCAATTGAAAGTATAATATACTGTATATGATACTATTTTTAGCAAAGGCAGTGTGTAGCATTCAGGGATCTTCAAAAGATTTATATGAAAATAACAATGGTAACGTTTTGAAACTTACTGAAACAATTACTAAATTTGATTCAGTTATGGCAGAACATATTTGCTGTATTCAGAAACCTGAATCGAAAAATATTGGCATTATTTGGATGATCAAAATTTTTTTTTTTTTTTTTTGTCGCTTTTTCCCATTATATATGGGGTCAGTGTTTTTATTGTTTTGGCATGCAATTTTTATGGCATGATGCCCTTTCTGACGCCAACCTTCATCCTTTATCTGGGCTGGGGATATGCAGTGGTCATTCCCTGACCTTCTGCATCACTCCGTATTTGGTGGTCACGGGCTCGAACCCCGGTCTAATCAAGAAGTGTGTGCTACGCACTACTGCTCCTGCCCATCTGGCTGTGGAGGTACCATTTGGGTGATCAAATACAAAATGAACTTATTGAAATAATTTCACAAAATATTATAGATAAAATACCAGAAATGGCTAGATATTTTGCAATGATTTTGGGTACAACGTCCGATGTAAGTCATGTTCAACAGATGATTGTGATACTTAGATTTGTATTTAGAGATATAAGCAGTATGAAAGTTGAAATAAGTGAACATTTTCTTGGATTTTGTGCTGCACATGATTCTACCAGACAGCATAGAAAACACAAAGGTGTACAAAAAAAAAAAAAAAAAAAACTCAAAGTTAATCCTAGAGCATTTTTCATTCCATGTGTCACTCACACCATAAATCTTGTTGTAAATGACACCACTGAGACTTCCTTTGAAATAGTTAATTTTTTTCGGAATTGTTCAGGAATTACGGTATATCTTTTTTTTTTTTCTCTTCATTGAACCATCGTTGGAACGTACTTCAAAAATATATAACAAATTTAACACTAAAACCTTGGTCTGACACCCGATGGGAAAGTAAAATAGAGGCCAAAACCGCTGAGAAACCAAATAGAAGAAATTTATGATGCTTTACTTGAAATCACTGAAGATGAAAATAGATCTGGATACAAGGAATCATGCTAAATCAATAGCCTTAAAAATAACATCTTATGTTTCTTATTCAATTATAATTATTATGATGATCTTTTAAATAAAATTAATTTGGTAAGTAAAATGCTCCAAAAAAGGAATTTTGATATATTTGAAGCTTTTGAATGTGTGCGAAATATTACAGAATATTTTAAAGAAAATAGAACAGAGGAAGAATTCCAAAATAATTCTTGATTCAGCTAATAATATGGCTACTATTAGCATTAGTAAGGGCACATGATGCAAAAAAGCAAGCTTATATAGCATTAACCCACACACACACACACACACACACCCTTCTCATTTCATCCATCCACCCGTTCCAAATGTTTGTCTAGTTCTGCCTTGAATCTGTTTAATCTATCAGCTTCTACAATAACAGATGGAAATATATAATATCAAAGTTATTCTTTGCATCCAGTTCCTTTGTGACTACATCATAGTATCCAATCAAATAAGTCAGACAAGACTTCCCCTTAACAAACCCATGCTGTGTGTGCTGGCTAAAGGCAAATTTCCGCACATCTTTGAGTAAATCCCACTTCAGCACACTGTGATCACTGCCACCTAGTGGTTCTTTTATCTGCAGATTACTGATAATCAGATGAAGAGTATTACTCCCTCTAGTTGCCTCCCGAAAATTCTACTGTAGCAAGCAATCATTGAATAAATCCACAAAAGCCTTGCTAGTGTGTGAGTGACCAACCCACAAATTCCAGTCAGTATCTGGGAAATTAAAACCCCCATTAGTGTACTGTCATTAGTGTCATTAACAACCCTGCCAACCTTCGTATCGTCTGCAAACTTGAACATTAATCCTGATATACCATCATCAATATCATTTATAAATATAGAAAACAATAATGGACCCAACACTGAACCCTGAGGGACTCCACTAATAACATTAATCCACGAAGAGCAGTTTCCATTGATTACCACCCTCTGTCTTCTCCCACTCAACCAACCCGTTATCCATAGGAGCAATTTGCCTCCAATGCCACACTGCTCCAATTTGTGCAGCAGTCTTCCATGTGCAACAGTATCAAAGGCTTTTCTAAGATCCAAATATATAATATCAAAGTTATTCTTTGCATCCAGTTCCTTTGTGACTACATCATAGTATCCAATCAAATAAGTCAGACAAGACTTCCCCTTAACAAACCCATGCTGTGTGTGTGTGAGCTATAACTGAAGTCTTGTCTAGATGATCCTGCAATGCTGCTTTAACCAGTGCCTCCATTAATTTCCCCGGAACAGAAGTTAAACTAACAGGTCTGTAATTACCTGTGTCTCCCTTTGATCATCCTTTGTGGATTGGGGTCACATTTGCACATATCTAGTGTATGAGTACCTCCAGAGTCCAGGGAAGCTCTCATAATTATGGTTAAGGGTTTGCTTACTTCCTTTGCCACCTCATTTAATATAAAATTTAATATAACAAGAAAGGCACCTGGTGTGGATGGATAGATTACATCCACACCAGGTGCCTTTCTTGTGTTTATCTTCAACAATTTCTCCTCCACTTTACTCTCAGTTATTACAAGATTATCTAGCTTACTGCCAGAGTTGGATACACCTCTGGCATTCTGCTCCCTGAATAACTCCTCATGTGTGAATGTCGATGCAAAATATTTATTTAGTTTGTTAGCTATACTCCTAGAATTGGTGTACATGCAAATATACATGCATATGTTTCTACTTTTAATTACCATAACACAGCCCACATATTTACTTGTTCCACTATGACTTCCAGCAGTCCTGGAAATCCCCTTTGCCTTGCTTTCCAGGCTGCTGCTCAATTGCATTTCAATAGAAGCAGTGCAAGAATCACTTTCACCTCTGCCAGTGGCTACTGTTAATCTATTTGTCTGTGTATCCCCTCAAGCTAGCAGTTTTACGACCCACTTAACTCTGCCTCGATAGCATCAGCAAATATTCTTTGCTGATGCTATCACCCTTTCTATTTAAGTGTATCCCATCCCTGTAGAAGCAGTCTCTCCTGTTAACAAGCACACAACACGCTGAGAAAAATTCAACCCCTTGAGCCTTGCACAATCTCTCCAGGTTCGAATCGATCGCCAGGCTCTCATCATATACTCCCTCCTATCTTGTCTGGGCAGAATTGCAGATACTTTCAAATTCAACCCTAACTCATGGCTTTTTTTCAACATTGACCTGTACTTGTTAAGTAATTCCGCTGGTCTCCTACTTTTAATATCATTAGTGGCAACGTGTACAATAATATCATTGGCATCAGTGTCAAACAAAATGTCAACATTAATTTTTTCTTTCAAATTATGGACAAAATAATTTTCTTGTTAACTGAAAGGTTTACAAATATGAAACATGTAGAAATATTTACATATTAATTTAAGTGACATTGACTGTAATGAGTCTCATATGGATGGTTTAGCATTATTTGAATAATTAGATTTAAATTTATATTAAAGACAATATTACTCCATTTGAAGTTTTCAAATATATTTTTAAAAACGATTTTACAAATACTTTTCCAAATGTGGCAATTGCATTAAGAATTTTTCTAACTTTACCAGTTTCAGTTGCCTCAGGTGAACGGAGTTTTTTAAAATTAAAATTAATCAAAAATTATTTACGATTGACAATGTGTCAACAACAAATCTCTAATTTGCCAATAATTTCAATAGAAAATGATCTTTTGGAAAAAATAAGCATAAATGAAATAATTAATAAATTCGCATTTCTTAAAGCAAGAAAACAATTTGTATATATATATTTTTTTAACGTTATCATTTTCCTTTTTTTTTTATTATTGTGATAGAGTATGATTACTGTGATTTAGAATTTAAAGTTTATTTCCAGAATTTAGAATGATTTTGTTATTTTTATTTGTTGTTTCATTATATTATATGTGAAATACGTTGTAATTCTTTTCTTTTTAAATAAATGAATAATAATTATTTACGCCTTATTTTATTTTTTAATCTAAACATTTCGTTGCGGCAAATTTGATTTCACTTACTGGCACCACATAGGATTGCAGTAGCCCTGGGTGGGAGCTCCATAATATGAGAGTTCAGTGCCAACGAAAGGACATGTGCATATTCTTTCCTTATGTTTGCCTGTTGTTTAAAAAATAGTAGTCTTATTACAGAAATAGTATTTAATTTCAGAGGATGAGAGCTTTTGTAGGAATAGTTTTTTCTAACAAGGGACCATTTAACTTTGTCATGTATACTTGTATAGTATTCATGTCATGTACATGAATACTAACTTGTAATTTGTTCATTTATAGATTATGTCAAATAATACTTCCACATCCCAAATTTTGGCTGCCACTATCATCTTTAAGTATCTGAAAAGAGAAAAAATTCCCAGTTTGAATTTCTGTCAGTGTTGCACTCTGAAACTGCAGTTGTAATGCCTACCTTTGGAGAGATGATAGTGGTTAGTTGATTGGTGACGTGTGCTCAAGGTAAAAAAAAAGGGGGAGAAGCGATAAGGAGATTACAAACTCTGAATTGATTTAAATGACACACACATCATTTTACAAATCTGAAAGCAATACGGGATTTATATCAACTGTTGCATTTATCTTTAAAAATCTATGCCAAAAATGGGCGATATATAACTATTTTAGTGCCATCAATAAACTTCATGACTTATGCGCTTATAAATTACATAAATGCGGGTGGACCACCATAGTGGAGTAATCGGGCACGAGTGTTTGGATAGTTTTTCTATTTGTGAACTACTCTGATCGTGAGAGCATCCTGGTATTTAAACAGAAATTCTACTTTGTTTTTTTTTTTTTTTTTTTTTTTATGTTGTACTTGCTTAAAATTTTAAAATGCTGCAGTTTGTATAATCGCAGGTGGAAAAGACCTCGGTTTGATTCTTGTCAATGATGAGTTAGTAGGCTTTTGGTGAGGGTAGCGTGGTTTTTTTACTCCTGAAAACTCTGGTTTTTTGTCCAACAAACAGCAAAGTGCAAAACACCCACAATTTATAGACATATATTATATACATAATATGGAATAACTTGCTGATGCATCTAAAACTAACCCTACTGGTGACCAGTTGACACTACACATCCTTTCACTCCCCACACACTTTTTAGATCTCTGGCCTGCACACTGAACTGTGTGCAGTCCAGAAAGTTGTGTACTCTGCTACACAAACAGAGTACACAACGTGGAGATGGAAGAAACCTCTGGTGCTGTCAGACAACTAACACACTTTGCACTTTGGTGACCAGTTGACATCACTTGAGAACAGCCGTGAGCTAAGAGAGACTGAATATATCTGGTGTGAGTACAGCTGGCAAAATGTATGCTTGGTTAATCCCTTTTCATCATTATCATCATGAACTTGGTCCGGCTTAGGTCTTTTAAGACTTTTTCTGTTGTAGCTCTTGGAGGCGGTCTTGATCTCGCCATCGTTGTCTTGGTCAACCAACATCTCTTTTGCCTATAGGTTTGTAGTTAAAGGCTAATTTGAGATCCGGTCTGAGTTCATTCTTTCTGTGTGGCTGATCCATTTTTCCTGATATCGTTTTATGTCATTTACTATGTTATCTACTTTTAATATCTTGCTGATATCTAAATTTCTTTGGTAGTCTAGTCTTGTAAAGCCTAATAATGGTCTTAAAAATCTCATTTGTTCTGCTTCTAATATGTGTGCATCTTTCTTATTTATAACCCAAGTCTCACAGCTGTAGAAGAGGGCTGGTTTTGAAGTGATGTTGTGCAGTCGTAATTTTGTTTCAGTTGTCATTTGTTTTCCGAAGTGGCGTATAATCATTCCATTCATTTTTATTATATTTTTGTAGTTTAGTGTGTATGTCTTTCCCCTCATTTGATATTAAATTTCCCAAATAGGTGAAGTCAGATATTTGTTCTATTATTTTATCATCAATAACAATTTTGACTATGAAACTAAAATTACTGTAACAAGAGCGAAAATGGATACAAAAATAAATTTTGACAAGTTTAATAATGGGAAATATACATATATTAGATTAGATACATACATACATTAGTTTCATAATGAATCCAGAGTGCACAGGCCTCTTTAATCATAAACAATTTTGACTCTTTGTATGTTTTTTCCACATAATCCCATTGATTTTGTTTTCGAGGTGGAGATTTTCATCTCGTACTTTTTACCTATTTTATTCAGTTCATTTGCTGCTATCTGTAGTTCATCTTTGGATTTTGCAATTATAACATGATCATCAGCATATAATATAGTTTGGATTTTATTCCTGTTGTTCAACTGTATTCCATTTTTAAGTGTTCGTTTCCATTCTTTAAGAATTATATTGATGTAGATATTAAATAAATTTGGTGATAGTCCACATCCTTGTTTGGCTCCTTTATTGGTGTTAATTGGGTCTAATAGTTGGCCATTAGAATGTTTTATACAGACTTTTGAATTTTTATATAGGCTTTGCATCGCTTTCCAGAGTTGGGTTGGAATATTTTCTTCACATAGAATCTGCCAAAGTTTTTCCCGGTTTACATTGTCATATGCTTTTTCATAATCAATAAACAGCAGAAATGTTGTTAGATTGAATTCTCTTCTTTTCTCCAAAATTTGTTGTAGTGAGAAAATGGCATCTATTGTGCTTCTCCCTTTTCTGAACCCACATTGTCTTTCTAAGAATTGTTCACTGTATTTATTAAGTTTATTCTTTGGTCTTCTTCTTTGTCCTAGCCTTCTTCCCACATTCATATGGGGTCGGCATTATAAAAGAATAAGCTTATACTAAAGAATAAGTTTATTCTTTAGTATATTAAATAAATTTTCTGTTTATACTCCGGGATGACCAAACGGTCAGAGGAGTTTACAAGATACACAGAATATAAGAAACAGCACCGTATTCAGCAGTCACGGGCTTGAACCCCAGTCACTCAAGGCACGTGTGCCTCTTGCTCAGAATAATCACCTGAGAGGGCATAAATTCAAATTGAGGAATGACAGATGTAGGATAGATGTGCGGAAGTTTTGCCTTTAGCCAGCAGGTAGTTGGTTGGTGGAACAGACTTCCATCCTTTGTTGTGGAAGTTGATAGCCTAAATAAATTTAAGGCTGAGTTGGACAGGTATTTGGAATGAATGGAGGGGTGAAATGGGAGTTGTTTTTTTTTTTTTTTTTTTTTTTTTTGGCTGATGCTGATAGCTTGCTTTCTTGTATCATATGCCTCTATTAATGCTAATGCTAACATAAACCAAAGTGCTGATTACAGTAAATGGCATTTTTTTATGTGTGTTTGTATATTTCTGATCAGGACTTTATAAAAGTGATAACATTACCTGAATAATAACGTTATTCATGATCATGCTAATTGGCATGTAATGTATTTAATTGAAAATGGATAGATGCAGAACATATGTATGGAATTTGCCTTTAAACAAGGTAAAAGGAGCAAGAAGATGGGTGTGTTTTGTTAAATGAACAGCAAATCTGTTAAGAAATAACTAGTAAGGCAATTAAGGATTTTTTTTCTGTTTCTTCATTTAAAAATCCAAGAAAACATAGACCTCAACCCACTCAAGCGCTCTTGAATGGGTTCACATGTGTTATAATCAATCTCAATTGAAGATTTAGTTTGGAAACTCAGTCATAATTTTAAGCAGGTTGTGATTTTTTCAACTTAACATTTCATAAAACTTACTTTTGTTTTCTTATTTTACTTCTTACCTGTATGTGACTGATTATGTTTTATAGGTGATAGCAGCATGTGAATACCCAGCCAGTTATGAATTGGTAAGTATCTACTATTCACATCATTAATAAATAATTACTATTCATTACAACCATATGAATTACAAACATATTCATATTGCAAAAATGAATATGGTCTTAATAGCAAAATGTAATAAATCTTGTATTTAAAAACCTAGATTTTCACATTAAAAAAAAATAATAAATAAAAGAAAATCCATTTGTATATGAATTACTCCTCAAGCTGCATGCATACTGGCATTTTTTGGAGAACTGTAAATTATATAATAAACCACAGGTAACCTTTCCATAGTGTTCCAACTCAGTGTGTTTCTTGATGGTCATACTCATGCTGTGATATGATTAGATGGTTCATTGATAATGAACTTGCTGACATATGTCTCATTGATTCCTCCTAATGACAACTCACTGATCTTTTTATTTAACCATTTTACTAGTAGGGTTCTGCACAGTATGCATGTGACCTGGAGTAAATTTTGTTCGAGGAATTTGGGAGTTTGCAAAAATAGGAAAACTATGCACATAAATGCTTTTAAACATTAATTTCTCCTTATTTTGACTTTATAGCAGAACATTAGAGCAGGCTTACTGTCAGAAATAAAATCAAAATTTTATTAAAAATAAATCAAAATGGAAGAAACAATTGAAAAAAAAAGTGTAAAAAATAAAAACTTGCATTGCGTAATTTTTTTCTTTTTTTATTTAGCATTATCAAGGGCACATGATGCAAGAAAGCAAGCTTATATAGCATCAGCCAAAAAAAAAAAAAACACAAAAAAACACACAGACCCTTCTCATTTCACCCATCCACTCGTTTCAAATGTTTGTCTAGTTTTGCCTTGAATCTGTTTAAGTTATCAACTTCTACAACAACAGATGGAAGTTTGTTCCAGCAATACACCACCTGCTGTCGAAAGGCAAACTTCTGCACATCTATCCTACAACTGTCTTTCCTCTATTTGAATTTATGCCCTCTCAGGCGATTATTCTGGGCAAGAGGAAGAATCCCATCAGAATTGAGCATGCTCAAACCATTCAAGGCTTTATACACCTCTATGAGATCACCTCGCTGGTGCCAAGTCTTCAGACACTGTAATTTGCGAAACTTAAGCATTTCTTCATAAGAGCAACCCTTTGTTCCATTCACTAATCTTGTTGCCCTTCTCTGTAGTCGTTCCAACAGCTCTACATTCTTCTTAAAATGAGGCCTCCAGAACTGTATATAGTACTCAAGGTGTGGCCTGACCATTGGCGCCTCCGTAGCCAGGTGGGAAGGAGCAACAGTGCGTAGCACACGCTTCCTGATTAGACCGGGGTTCGAGCCCGTCACCACCAAATACGGAGGATGCGGAAAGGTCAGGGAATGACCACCGCATATTCCCGGAGTAATATGGCCTTAGTTGCTAATGCTCCTAAAAACCAAACAACAAACAAACAAACAAACAGCCTGACCATTGCCTTATACAAGGGAATAATCACCTCCTTAACCCTGCTAGAAAAATCCCTGTATATCATTGACAAGACACCATGAGCTACTCTTGCAGACTCTCTGCACTGCTCAGAAAATTTCATATCTACCCGCACAATTACCCCCAGGTCCTTTTCATTCTCTACCACTGTCAATGTAGTACCACAGAGTTGATACGTTACACTGGGGTTACTGCTTCTCATATGTAGTACTTTACATTTGTCAATGTTAAACTTCATTTGCCACCTCTCAGCCCATCTGCTCAACTTTTCTAGATCCTGTTGCAGCAGTGTACTGTCTTTAATGTCCTTAGCAACCATGCCAACCTTCGTATCGTCTGTAAACTTGGACATTAAGCCTGATATATCCTCATCAATATCATTTATAAATACAGAAAACAACAATGGACCCATCACTGAACCCTGAGGAACTCCACTAATAACATTATCCACGAAGATCAGTGTCCATTGATTACCACTCTGTGTTTTCTCCCACTCAACCATCCCTTTATCCATAGCAGCAATTTGCCTCCAATGCCACACTGCTCCAATTTGTGCAGCAGTCTTCCATGTGCAACAGTACAAAAGCCTTTCCAAGATTCAAATATATGATATCAAAATTATTCTTTGCATCCAGTTCCTTTGTGACTACATCATAGTATCCAATCAAATTGGTCAGACAAGACTTCTCCTTAACAAACCCATGCTATGTCCAAGCTATAACTGAAGTCTTGTCTAGATGATCCTGCAGTACTTCTTTAACCAGTGCCTCCATTAATTTCCTTGGAACAGAAATTAAACTAACAGGTCTGTAATTATCTCCTTTGTAGATTGGAGTCACATTTTCACATCTCCAGTCCACGGGTATCTCCCCTGAGTCCAAGGAAGCTTTGATATTTATGTATTATTTGATTCTGTTTCATCAACTTTTAGATCTGAATTTCTTCAGTTTCTTGCATGAGCCCACATTGCCTCAAATATTGTTGAAAGGATATGCCCTGCTATGTTGATATTTTTTGAAACTGTTATAAATACAAAAACAGCTGCTATTGCTTGTAAACACAGTTGATAGGTGGTAGCACAGATCTGTGCAGTTTTAATAAAATCTGGATATATATATATATATATATATATATATATAAGAATTGAAAAGTCTGATAAAGTCTGATGAATTTAGCATTAGCATAACATTAGTAGAGGCATTTGATGCAAGAAAGCAAGCTTATGCAGCATCAGCCAAAAAAAAAAAAAAAAAAAAACCCACTTCCACTTCACCCCTCTGTTCGTTCAAAATACCTGTCCAGCTGAGCCTTAAACTTATTTAGGCTATCAACCTCCACCACAAGGGATGGAAGTCTGTTCCACCAACCAACCACCCGCTGGCTAATTTTGCATAGATGAAAGTGAAAAATGCACAAAGTGCCAAGAACTAGAATGTTGAGGATAGTAGAAAAAAGAAGTAAAAGTAAAAAGCGCTACGCTTATGTATCTCTATGGACTTATTTTGTGTAAAAGGAGAAAGAATGTGAATATCCTAAAAGTTATGATGAATTAAGAGAATTATAGGCTGAATTGCAAAGCCAATTAGAGGTGAGGGAACTGCAAAGTAAAATGATTAAACAAATAAAATAAAAGATCGGATAGTTGTCATCAGATATGGGTGGGAAAATTTAGTTATAAGTTGAATATAGGGATTGCAAATATCTGATGCAAGCTGAAGTAGATATTGATATATGGTCAGGTATTTCATCAGGGGGCTACACCTGACCATGTGTCAGAAACTGCATTTATATACTTGTCCATAACAGGCAGAGAGAGGCAAAATTAAAGCAAAAAGCAGAAAGATTTAAAATTAGCACATTCTCTTATAGTATGGACCAGGTAATCTCAATTCTCTGTGAATGATCTCAATTCTCTGTGATTTAAAAAATTACGGTAAAAATAAGGATAAAGCTAAAATAAAATATAATTCCACTACTTGGTAAGCAATAGCTATACGTGATTTCCTATGGAATGGTTACTTTGGTTCTTTTAATCACTAAATTTTTACTTTTTAAGTATTCACTTTCTATACTTATTTACTTGATATGTTTTAACAGTCCTTCCTGAAATTACTTATAATTTACTACCCATGGTGAGACTTTATTGATATTTCAGATTATGTTTTCAGTTACGGATACTAATATATGTAGGTACATATAATTTTTATGGGTCTTGGTCCTTTCAAGTATTAAAGTTACTTTGCTGTCTCCAAAAGATTTGTTACTTCACAATCCTACCTTTGAGTATTCATCTTTGGATTTATACTACATTCCATCACCATTGGATTTATTTACTCCTCGGAATTTTATAGCTATCATTTGTCTTCAGTCAACTCAGTATTACCTTGTATCATTTGCACTAGATCTCCTCCTCAAACCACCTTTGGATGTATACTACTCTCTTTCATTATTGAGTATATTTATTACTACTGAAATTTATTCAGTATGAGTTCCCTTTTGGATTCATCACCTGTATGCATCTAATACTACCTTTGGATCTACATGACTCTTTATTCTTATATTACAAAAAATTTCTGTATAAGTTATTTTCTACAGTCTCCTAAAGATTTGGTGCCTAGTACCCTACTGTTGGGTCTTCAGTCATCTAGTTATATGGAATCTTGGATTTGTGCCATATTCTTTCACCATTGGATTTTTGGATCATCAGTCTTTAGTCTTCAATGAACTAAGTTCTACCAGTTAATTTAAACTAGATTTCCTCATCAAACCACCTCTGGATTTACTGAAATTACCTTCAGCACTTATTCACTTTTGGATTCACACCTGGAACTACATTTGGATTTATACTACTCTATCAACGTTAGATTTATTTATTTTTACAGAAATGATTACTGAAATTACTTTAGTATCTTTTCACTTCTAACTAGTTAATTCATTATGAAAACTTTAATAAAGATGCCATTTTGGACTACAGGTTATTACTCTTAACTTTCTTCTCCATCTCAGGATATTTTACTATTCATTACATGTTTCCAGCTCTTTATGCTTACATACATAATCAGTCATATCCTGGATTTAAATATTTTATATGTGTGAGCAAAACTCCCCTAATTGTTAAAATTTTGCTTTATTTACTAGGATTATAGAACATCCAAATTTTGCTTAATATATAATAGCCATATCATTCAGTCTACTTTCAATTAATTTTGATCTACATTCATTTTATTACTTTCTGATTTGCTTAGCTTGTCACTGCTTCATTCAATATATATTTATTTATTTATGGAATGTTTCATGTTTGTTTTCTGCATATACTTTGACTTTATATCTGTAAAGTCCTATCATTCCAACCACATTTATACATTATAGATATACACTATCTTATGTATCTCTATGGACTTATTTTGTCTAAATACGAATATAGAGGTCACTATTTTCCATTTCTTCACAGCTCTCTATTAAGTCTGTTTTGCTGCTATTAATTGCTATTTGCCTGAAGCAAAGTCACTAATGTGGTACTACTTTAGATACATTCATCTACTCAACTAAATATGTGCACTATATTTTCCCGCCTTTTTCCTTCTGCTTCATTTTACTTGAAAATTCCAGGTATCGTTACTATTTTCTATTCACTCATTATACTTTTGGTTTCTGTTTCGGCTCATTTTTAGGCCTGTTTGGACTTACATGATTTTTCACTTTTGTTTTCTCTGCAGTACAAGTATTTGGTATTATTTTCCTTATTATACTAACACTTACAAAGCCAGGGCCCTTACTAAAAGGTTGGGCTTTACAACCCCAGCTAGCCTAGTATGTTTAATATTTTTTTCTATACTTTTTATCTTTCTACTTTCTACTTCTAGCTTTTTCCCATTCATAAAACTATTAGTGCAATAGGAGGGTGATACAAACATTCCAACTATCCTCATTGTATCGCTATTTTCATCTTTATTTAATTACTATTTTATCCCTTCCCCATCCTCAATTTGATAGCTTTCTCTATACCACATGCTTGTTCTAAATTCTAATTCATCTAATTTCCACAAAATTCCAACACTAAAATCCCCCCCTCCCAATTTACTTAAAACCTACATTAAATTCAAAAATCTTTTTTCTTACTCTGAAAATGCTTATTTATATTTTATTTTAGTTTTATCCTTATTTTTACCTTAATTTTTTATATCATTGACACTGCATTGGGAGAATGTGGTAATTTTAATCTTTTTGCTTTACATCGCCTCTCTCCCATTGTTATGGACAAGTATAGAAATGCAGTTCCTGATACATGGTCAGGTGTCGTCCCCTGATGAAATACCTGACCATGTATCAATATTTACTTCAACTTGCATCAGATTTTTGCATTTTTGCTATCCCTGTATTCAACTTATATCAGACTTTGCCTACTCATATCTGATGACAGCTACCCACCTTTTATTTTATTTGTTTAATCATTTGGTATTAATCATCTTACTTTGCAGTTCCCTCACCTCTAATTGGCTTTGCAATTCAGCCTGTAATTCTCTTAATTCATCATAAGTTATAGGATATTCACATTCTTTCTCCTTTAACAAACCTACATTACATCTTTTTTCTGCTATCCTCACCCTTCTAGTTCTTGGCACTTTGTGTATTTTTCACTTCCATCTATGCAAACTTCATGACACTTTATCAGAATTTTCAATTCTTACATACTTATATAAACTTTTGCATCTTTACTGCTGCTTTGCACATTTTGGTGCAACTGTCATATCTAGCTTATTTATTTTTATCCATCAACTAAAACTAAATGATTTTATATTACATTTAATATATATATATATATATATATATATCAGTGTTCTCTCCAGGACCTATCGGGGCACACTGCCTGGTGAATTTAACTGACCGCCTAACTAAAATTTAATTAATTCTTGTGGTACCGTATGGTACTTCTTATTGATCTAGATCCTTATCAATTTGAACATACCATGCGATCGAGGTCAATGCGGCAGGAACATGTAATGTTAAATTATGCAACTAATTTTTGCTCTGGATCGCTTACGTCATTTATAAATAACAGAAAATTTTATAATTATATATTGCGAAGCATTACACTTCCCCACCTGGCTGATAAATTTTCTGGGGAGAACACTGTATGTTTACATATATATATAATTGGTACTGTATAGGTATTCAAAGTGTATTAAAACATTGGCATAAAAGTACTCAGTGGGCCATATGGCCAAAAGAACCTATAAAGACTAAGATAGCCCGTGTTGATTTTCATTGCTATACACCAAAAATAAACATATAATTAGCAATAAAATAAAAATTAAATAAAAATAAAAATATAATGATTATGCAGCTAATTATTGATAATTGGATACATTGAATGGCACTTTTTCTAGGGCTAACACCATTCAATATATCCCACCAATAATTAGCAAGGCTGTCTGCCTTTTTTAACTAGGTCCAAATAATTAAACATGAAGGAAATCTATGCTAAACTTTAAATTTCACAGCAAACAGGCAAGATAACAGATAGCTTTGAAACGAATGTACAGAAATATAATACAGAAAAAGAATGCCAACCATAATTTTCACATAAAGTTAAGGGGAAGTCTTGTCTGACTAATTTGATTGGATACTATGATGTAGTCACAAAGGAACTGGATGCAAAGAATAACTTTGATATCATATATTTCGATCTTAGAAAAGCCTTTGATACTGTTGCACATGGAAGACTGCTGCTCCAGTTTCTGCAGCAGTCTTCCATGTGCAACATTAGCATTAGTAGAGGCATATGATGCAAGAAAGCAAGCTTATTCAGCATCAGCCAAAAAAAAAAAAACCCCACTTCCACTTCACCCCTCCGTTCGTTCAAAATACCTGTCCATTTGAGCCTTAAATTTATTTAGGCTATCAACTTCCACGACAGGGGATGGAAGTCTGTTCCACCAACCAACAACCCACTGGCTAAAGGCAAATTTCCGCACGTCTATCCTACATCGGTCTTTCCTCAATTTGAATTAATGCCCTCTCAGGTGATTATTCTGAGCAATAGGAGAAATCCCATCAGCATTGAGCATGCTCAAACCATTCAAGGCTTTATACACCTCCATCAGATCACCTCGCTGGTGCCTAGTCTCCAGACACTTTAATTTGTAAAACTTAAGCCTTTCTTCTTAAGAGTACCCCTTTGTCCCATTCACTAATCTTGTTACCTTTCTCTCTACTTGTTCCAGCTGCTCTACATCCTTCTTGAAATGAGGCCTCCAGACCTGTATACAGTACTCAAGGTGTGGCCTGACCATTGCCTTATACAAGGTAATAATCACCTCCTTATCCCTGCTAAAAAAATTCCTGTATAGGGAGATCAAAATTGAGAGTAGGAGTGTGCTATATGCCTAATGACTCTGATGAGTATAATAAGAAACAGTACAGGGAAATAGAGTGGGCTAGTACATCAGAGAGTCTTATAATGGGGGATTTTAATTTCCCAGATATTGACTGGAATTTGTGGGTTGGTCACTCACACACTAGCAAGGCTTTTGTGGATTTATTGGATGATTGTTTTCTGCATCAGCATGTTTGGGAGGCAACTAGAGGGAGTAATACTCTTGATTTGATTATCAGTAGTGATTCTTCATGCATTAAGAATCTGAAGATAAAGGAACCACTAGGTGGCAGTGATCACAATGTGTTGAAGTAGGATTTACTCAAAGAGGTAACTACCATCAGGGGTAAAGGGAAGGGTTATTGCTTTCGTAAAGGCGACTATGATGGTCTGAGACAGTATTTAAATTCTATACAGTGGGACCAAGTGAAGATGTTACCAACAGCAAATTCAAAATGGGAAGCATTCAAAGAACTTATCTTGGAAGCTACTAGTCTTTACATATCAACTAAGAAATATTGTTCAAGGTTTAGGCCTAAATGGATGTCAAATGAACTAATAAGACATATGACAGAGAAGAAAAATGCATGGGATACATACAAATTAACACGTGACACAGAAGCCTATGATAGATACAAGTTGATCTGTAACTAAGTTACAAATGAGGTTAGGCAGGCAAAGGCAGATTGTGAGAAATCTTTGGCAAGGGATGCAAAGAAAAACAGCAAAGAGTTATTTTCTTATGTAAACTCTAGAAGGAAGGGGATGAATCAGATTGGTCCACTTGATATCGATGGTTCAACTATTGATGATCCTGCTCAGGTAGCTAACAAACTAAATGAATATTTTGCATCGACATTCACACATGAGGAGTTATTCAGCGAGGAGAATGCCAGAGGTGTATTCAACTCTGGCAGTAAGCTAGAGAATCTTGTAATAACTGAGAGTAAAGTGGAGGAGAAATTGTTGAATATAGACACAAGAAAGGCACCTGGGGTGGATGGGATCTATCCAGTTATATTAAAGGAGGCAGCAAAGGAAGTAAGCAAACCCTTAGCCATAATTATGCGAGCTTCCTTGGACTCAGGGGAAGTACCTACAGACTGGAGATGTGCAAATGTGACCTCAATTCACAAAGGAGGATCAAAAGCCAACACAAATAATTATAGACCTGTGAGTTTAACTTCTGTTCCAGGAAAATTAATGGAGGCACTGGTTAAAGAAGCACTGCAGGATCATCTAGACAAGACTTCAGTTATAGCTCAGACACAGTATGGTTTTGTTAAGGGGAAGTCTTGCCTGACCAATTTGATTGGATACTATGATGCAGTCACAAAAGAACTGGATGCAGGGAATAATTTTGATATTATATACTTGGATCTTAGAAAGCCGTTTGATACTGTTGCACTTGGAAGACTGCTGCACAAATTGGAGCATTATGGCATTGGAGGCAAATTGCTGCTATGGATAAAGGGTTGAGGGGGAGAAGACAGAGAGTGGTAATCAATGGACACTGCTCATCGTGGACTAATGTTATTAGTGGAGTCCCTCAGGGTTCAGTGTTGAGTCCATTATTGTTTTCTGTATTTATAAATGATATTGATGATGGTATATCAAGATTAATATCCAAGTTTGCAGACGATACAAAAGTTGGCAGGATTGTTAAGGACACTACTGACGCTATGCTGCTGCAACAGGATCTGGAAAGGTTGAGCAGATGGGCTGAGAGGTGGTAAATAAAGCTTAACATTGACAAATGTAAAGTACTACGTATGGGAAACAGCAACCCCACAGTAATGTATAAACTCTGTGGTACTACACTGACAGTGGTAGAGAATGAAAAGGACCTGGGGGTAATTACCCCCAGGTCCCAGGTAATTACCCCCAGGTCCCAGGTAATTACCCCGCAGGCAGATATAAAGTTCGCTGAGCAGTACAGATGGGTTGCAAGAGTAGCTCATGGTGTCTTGTCAATGATATACAGGAATTTTTCTAACAGGGATAAGGAGGTGATTATTCACTTGTATAAGGCAGTGGTCAGGCCACACCTTGAGTACTGTATACAGTTCTGGAGGCCTCATTTCAAGAAGGATGTAGAGCAGCTGGAACGAGTACAGAGAAGGGCAACAAGATTAGTGAATGGAACAGAGGGGTACTCTCACGAAGAAAAGCTTAAATTTTGCAAAATACAGTGTCCGGAGACTAGGCACCAGCAAGGTGATCTGATAGAGGTGTATAAAGACTTGAATGGTTTGAGCATGCTCAATGCTGATGGGATTCTTCCTTTTGCTCAGAATAATCACCTGAGAGTGCATAAATTCGAATTGAGTAAAGACAGATGTAGAATAGACGTGCGGAAATTTGCCTTTAGCCAGTGGGTAGTTGGTTGGCGGAACAGACTTCCATCCCTTGTCGTGGAAGTTGATAGCTTAAATAAATTTAAAGCTCAGCTGGGCAGGTATTTCGAACGAATGGAGAGGTGAAGTGGTTTTTTTTTGGCTGATGCTGCATAAGCTTGCTTTCTTGCATCATATGCCTCTACTAATGCTAATGCCAATGTTGCACATGGAAGACTGCTGCACAAATTGGAGCAGTGTGGCATTGGAGGCAAATTGCTGCTATGGATAAAGGGTTGAGGGGGAGAAGACAGAGAGTGGTAATCAATGGACACTGCTCTTCGTGGACTAATGTTATTAGTGGAGTCCCTCAGGGTTCAGTGATGGGTCCATTGTTGTTTTCTCTATTTATAAATGATATTGATGATGTTGAGCAGATGGGCTGAGAGGTGGCAAATGAAGTTTAACATTGACAAATGTAAAGTACCACATATGGGAAACAGTAATCCCAGAGTAACGTATCAGCTCTATGGTACCACACTGACAGTGGTAGAGAATGAAAAGGACCTGGGGGTAATTGTGCAGGCAGATATAAAGTTTTCTGAGCAGTGCAGATGGTCTGCAAGAGTAGCCCTTAATGTCTTGTCAATGATATACAGGAATTTTTCTAGCAGGGATAAGGAGGTGATTATCCCCTTGTATAAAGCAATGGTCAGGCCACACCTTGAGTACTGTATACAGGTCTGGAGGCCTCATTTTAAGAAGGATGTAGAGCTGTTGGAATGAGTTCAGATTAGGGCAACAAGATTAGTGAATGGAACAAAGGGTTGCTCTTACGAAGAAATATTTAAGTTTTGCAAATTGCAGTGTCTGGAGACTAGGCACCTGCAACGTGATCTGATTGAGGTGTATAAAGCCTTGAATGTTTTGAGCATGCTCAATGCTGAGGGGATTCTTCCTCTTGCTCAGAATAATCACCTGAGAGGGCATAAATTCAAATTGAGGAAAGACGGTTGTAGGATAGATTTATGGAAGTTTGCCTTTAGTCAGCAGGTGGTGGATTGGCGGAACAAACTTCCATCTGTTGTTGTAGAAGTTGATAGCTTAAACAGATTTAAGGCAGAACTTGAGAAACATTTGGAGCGAGTGGATTGGTGAAATAAGGGTGGTTTTTTTTTTTTTTTTTGGCTAATGCTATATAAGCTTGCTTTCTTGCATCATGTGCCTTTGCTAATGCTAATCAGACGTGGTGCTTTTTATTTACATTACACATGTGGAAAAAAAAGCTTGTGCTGATATAAGGAGAAAGGAGGTAAGAATAAGTATAGTAATAGTACCTGAATTTCCCTTGAATTGCTCTAATAGATCTTGATTAGTTAGATTAGTTAGAAAGTAAAAGGTGAAAAGCAAATAAAATTGCTTTTTATAATGGTACTTGAGATATACCACGAGCGTAACTGTCCTACCCTTTTAGTGAGGGATCCTGGTATAACTACAAAGGGTTAAAGGATTGTATTTAATTGACAAAACAGGATTACAGTAATGAAGATATATAGAATAACAATTGTAGATAATAGTAAGGAAATAAAAGGAATAACTATTACTAAATATAGGAATATTTAAATAAAATTGACATTTCTAAGGATTTTATAATAATTAAAATAATTCGTCTTATCTGATAAGTATTGGCTTGGTACACCGATGGTCCTGAGCTGGATATCATCATTCTTCTCTTTCTTGGCCAATCCCTTCCCTTCTACTTCTGACTTTTGTTCTCTCTCTCTCTCTCTCAGGGTAATTTAGAATTTTTTTTTTTTTGGCTGGTGCAGCATAATCCTCAGGCTTCCTTGCATTATATGGCTAATAATAATAGTAATAAATTGCAGACCATTATTACAGAACAATTAAATTAACCAATTACAAGAAAAAGAATAAATAGGATTATGCAGTTTACCACCCTATTCCATACTGGGTATAAAGAATGAATTATTTGAGCACATGTTACCTATTATAAAAGAAATAGCCACAACAGCACCCTCTCAGTTCAGATAACTGCAAGACAAACTAAATAAATTATTAATTTATAAAACCAAAGAAAGCAGTGGCCTTTGAATTTCATGCACAATCATTATATTTTTATTTTATTGCCAATTATATGTTTATTTCTAGGGTATAGCAATGTAAACCAAAATGGGCTATCTTAGTCTTTATAGGTTCTTTTGGCCATATGGCCCACTGAGTACTTTTATGCCAATGTTTTAATACACTCTGAATACCTAATATAGTACCAATTAGATTACAGACTGATGTAATGTTCAATCTACAATTGATGGCATTAATCTGATCTGACTTACCCTTTAAGTCTATTCCAATATTTCATAATAGATTTTATATATATATACACACACACACACACACACACACACACTGAGTGATCACTGAATTATGACCACCTACCTAATACTTCGTAGATTCTCCTTTTGCCCTCAGTACAGCAGCTATCCGACGTGGCATTGATTCAACAAGATGTTAGAAGCGTTCGGGAGGTATGGCGAACCAAGCTGTGTGTAATGCGGTCAGCAATGCCGGTGTGGAGGTGATTGGTGTATCCGGACACCTGATATGCCTTTCCATAGTGTTCCACAAGTGCTCTGTGGGATTGATATCGGGGGGAAGTTTGGAGGTCAGTTGATATGCTGGAAGTCAGAACCGTGTTTCTCAAACCATTCCTGCACAACAAATGCCCGATTCCCTGTGTGTGAAGCACCTGATAAAGACTTAAGTATTTTGAAATTTATAAATAACATAAAATTACAACATACATTGCTAAATTTATGGGTAGCACTTAGAGTTATGCTGACAATTCCACTAACTGTAGCAAGTGGGGAAAGGAGTTTTAGCAAATTAAAGCTTATTAAAACATATTTGCGATCATCAGTGTTGTGGGCAAGATTAAATTCATTAGCAATACTATCAATTGAAAATGATGTGGCTGCAAATTTGAATTTTACCGATGTGATGTCATTAATAAATTTTCTGATATAAAATCAAAGAAAAGAATTTCGTTTGGCACTTGATAAAAATATGGAGTTAATAACAAAAAATTCTTCTTAAATTTTTCCTTTTGTATTTTTAAATAGCTTTGATGTAACTTGTAATGTAATGTAAAATCCATATTTATTCTGTAAGCATCTACTATTAAGTATTGTCAAGTGTCAGTCTGTCTCCAAATCTTTCTACTTCGAGATGGGACACCAATTTGAAATTTGGTATAAATATAGGTGATTGGCTTTGCAATAAATGGGATGCACAATCCTTTGTGCATCCCATTTATTTCACATGATTGGCTGAAATTTAATTATAGAAACTATTATTATATAAATTGAAGGCAAGTGTAACTGCAACCTGCTGCTAGTATTTTGATAAACTCAACCCCAGGGGCTCACATCTGGTGAGTATGGGCTCAGCACACCCAGGGTCCTGAGCTGGATATCATCATTCTTCTCTTCTTGGTGATTCCCTTCTACTTTTGACTCTCTCTCTCTCTCTCTCTCTCTCTCTCACTCAGGGTAACTCGAGAATTTTTTTTTTTTTGGCGCAGCATAAGCCTCAGGCTTCCTTGCACCATGTAGCTAATAATAATAATAAAAAATTGACTCTTTTTTAAAATTTTTATTGTTAATATTTTAATATGACAATTAAAACATAAATATTCTGGTTGTCTTTTTTTGTGTTTACATTTGTCTTTTTAACTTTTCTCTAGCAAAAATAAAAATATTAACTCAATAAAAGCACCTTCTTAAATGTTTTCTATCTGGAAGGGGGTGCAGGAATGTCTCCCCACTCAGGGTGCCAATATACCTTGAGGGCTGGCCCTGTATCTAAGCGGTGCAGACAGGCTACCAGGACGGCTCATGGGGTTCTATCAATGATAGACAGGAATTTTGCTTGCAGGGATATGGAGGTGATTATACCAATTTATAAGACAATGGGTATGACTCATCTTGAGTACTGCATACAGGTCTGGAAGTCTCATTTTAGAAAGGATATAGATCTCTGGAATGGGTGCAGAGAAGAACACTGAGATTGGTGAGGGTAACAGAAGGATGGTCTTACCAAGAAAGGCTTCATTTCTGCAAACTGCAACATTGGGAGAGGTGCCTCCGTAGCCAGGTGGGAAGGAGCAGCAGTGCGTAGCACACACTTCTTGATTAGACCGGAGTTCGAGCCCGTCACCACCAAATACGGCGGATGCGGAAAGGTCAGGGAATGACCACCGCATATTCCTGGAGTAATATGGCCTTAGTCGCTAATGCTCCTAAAAAAAAAACCAAATAACAAATAACAGCAAGATCGGGAGACTAGGCACCTGTGAGTGACTGATTGAGGTATTTTCACATTGGCAGTGAAACAAGAGCAAGGGGACACAAATATGAAATTTTTGCGAAGCAATAAAGATTTGATTGTGTGAAGTTCACCTTTGAGCAGCAGCACGTTGTTGATCGTTGAATTAAATTGCCTCCCTAAATAATTGAGGTAGAGAGTCTGAGAAGGTTCAAAGCAGAATTAGTTTTTTGCTTTTTAGAACTGGGCATAATATGATTGACTCTGTGTGGTTTCTATTTTGGCTTTTGCAGAATAAGCTCACTGCCTTGCATTACTTGGTGTGATTAATACTAAATTTTATTTACTATAGGTAAAATGCATTCAGCAGCACCATTAGTTCTAAGCATAATATGTACTCCATTACCTGTTTTAAATTTTTGCAAGGGAGTTCCTTTGTTGAAAAATTTGAACGGAAGAACATAATTTTGTTCTCCCATTCAAATTGAAATTTTTGAATAACAAAAAATGTCTAATTTTTTGAAACCAGAAGAATAAATGTCATTGAATGCTATGTGAACTAGTCCATGTGGCAGTGTAATTAATGGCTGAATAGATAAATAAATTATTCTTAAATAATTTAAGTGAAGTGCAACAGCAAGTCAAAATTTGAAATTAGGCACTTTTGCAAATTGGAATAGACAGTGGGTCAAATGGTTGAAAAGTGGGACTGTTCTTGCAAATTCAGGAAAAATTACTATATCATTAGTGAAACTATAAATACTGACTCCCACAATAGTCACAAGTAGGTTCTACAGGCTTGTTAACAATTGTGCCCCCCCACTACCATAGTAGTGGACCTGGTATGTTATGGTAGTTCCTTCCTGTAATTTTGACCAACTTTGCCTTTAATCAGTGAAAATACTTTGATTTTTGTACCACTTAATTTGTGTAACATTTTAATTTATATATCACTTTGTGTAACACACTTGTAATTTACATAATACTATAATATATTTATTTATTTATACACATATAAATATTTATGTAACATCACTGTGATCGGTAGTAGTTTGTTTTTATACCTGCATTCAAGCAAATGAATATTTGATTAAACCTAATAACATTTTCCATTAGGCATAGTCATTTGTTGGTTGAATGTTTACAAGGCTTTAGATAGAAGAGATTCTTCCTTTCAGTCTTCTTGATAAAGGATGTCATTATAGTATAGCAGTGAATTAACTCTTATGGGGATGTGAATTTTCACTTGAGACTTGAGTTACCAGATGGCATTGCAGTCTGCAAATAACTTAGTAAAGCTGAGGGCAGTGTACACTCAGTATGATTAATAGTTCTATTATTACTGAGCAGCTTAATTTTGTCATTTTTAATTTTTTACTATTATTATTTTTTTAAATTTCAGAAAACTCCAGGACCAAAATCATTCAGCAGTCTTAGGCATTCCAGGTAAATGTCAGTTTTTTTTTTATCATGGTTCTTTAATGAGAATAAAATTATTTTATGCTGAAGAATAATACAGCAAACAGGAAAATTTAATTTACATTTTTACATTTTAATTAAAGTATATAACCAAGCTATGATGCTCAATACATTCTACATTGATATCAATATTTGTAGAAGAATAAGAGAAGTTTACCTCAATATGATACGTAGAACACTTCTGTATGATACTCTCCAGAAATTAAAATGAATAAAAGATTAACACGAAATGATTATAGTAAAAAATCAATTCAAAAATTAATTAAAAATTCAAAAATCAATTAAATAGAATTAACTTAAAAAGCGTAACGTAAATTGTGAAAAACGATTTTCCTTCCTGAAGCTGACAGTGCTTTTCAACCATATGTTGTGATCACAGGAATGGAAATTACGGAGTATGTGAGCTAGAATCTTAAATAGAGAGATTATTTTGTTCTCACAGATGCGCGTGAAAGGCCGCGATTATTTGTCTTCGTGCATGCGTGCAAAAGACTACGAATCGGAGATTAGATGTGGATGGCAAACATTAATAGAATTCTCATGTAATTTATTTTCCATGGTTTCTGTAATTAATAGTCTTATATAATTATGTTGGACACTTAAGTATTTTGGCCTTGTTAAATAAAAATGTATGGTTTTCTTTAATGGCACAAAAGGCTAATTCTGACACTGCTGAGCGAGACGCACGAATTGAGGATGCATGCTGTTTTAATCGCATATTCAGCAGAAATCTCGTAGATCCTTGGTAAGACAAGTCGCAATCACTGCAAGAAATGTTATATACCAATTTATTTGTGTCGCAAAAGAGGAAAGGACTGGCCGATTGTTCAGTATAGCTTGTGATTTCCATATTGGTCTGGTTACAATCTACAATAAACTGAATTAGGGTACAAGGATAGGATACAAAAACTACACCAACCAACAATAGTAACATCAAAAAATACTTTATTTTTGTCCCATATGTTGAACAGTGGCACAAGCAGCTTTAAAGAATCTGTTAAGCTGCTTGTGCCACTGTTCAAGACAGAAATAAAGTATTTTTTGTTGATTGGTATAGTTTTTGTATCCTATCCTTCTACCCTAATTCGGTTTATTGTAGCAAGAGGGTAACCCCTGTTCATGAATCTGCTGGTTAATATCTGTATTTCTGTCGAGTCTAAAGCAGATTCTGTCATTGAATATTTATAGGCATTGAGAAACTGATTAAAGATAATAGATCTTTTATAGGTGAACAGGTGATACTGTTATAATATTAGAAGGCATACTGGTGTTTGTTGGTTTACGATAGATGTTAAATTGGATTTTATTCACATCCCGAGTAAGCTTGAAATTTAGAAAATTTAATGACTTAGTATATGTATTTTCCCTTTCCAGTGTAAACTTTAACCCCTGTTCATGAATCTGCTGGTATTTCTGTATTTCATGAATCTGTATTTCTGTTGAATCTAAAGCAGATTCTGTCGTTGAATATTTATAGGCATTGAGAAACTGATTAAAGATAATAGATCTTTTATAGGTGAACAGGTGATAACTGTTATAATGTTAGAAGGCATACTGGTGTTTGTTGGTTTACAATAGATGTTAAATTGGATTTTATTCACATCCCGAATAAGCTTGAAATTTAGAAAATTCAATGACTTAGTATCCATATTTTCCCTTTCCAGTGTCTAGGATGAATATTATTAAAAAAATGTAAAATTTCTTGAATAGTTCTACTATCAGTAATAACCAGAACATCATCTATATAGGCATTGAGAAACTGATTAAAGATAATAGATCTTTTATAGGTGAACAGGTGATAAATGTTATAATGTTAGAAGGCATACTGGTGTTTGTTGGTTTACAATAGATGTTAAATTGGATTTTATTCATATCCCGAATAAGCTTGAAATTTAGAAAATTCAATGACTTAGTATCCATATTTTCCCTTTCCAGTGTCTAGGATGAATATTATTAAAAAAATGTAAAATTTCTTGAATAGTTCTACTATCAGTAATAACCAGAACATCATCTAAATATCTCCCATAGTATGGGATAGAAAAGGTGCCAAGTGTACATGTATACACTTGGCGCCTTTTCTACCCAGCAGCATCAGAATTAGCCTTTCATTCCGTTAACGAAAACCATGCATTTTTATTTTATGAGGCCCAAAATACTTAGTGTCTGATGTGATATGAGACTATTAATTGCAGAAACCATGGAAATTAAATTACATGAGAATTTTATAAACTTCACTGTTCATATCTAATCTCTGATTCATGATCTTTTGCATGCATGTGTGAAGACAAATCTTACCTCAATATAATATGTAGAATTGCAGCCTTTCACGTGCATGTGTGAGAACAAAATGATCTCTCTATTTAACATTCAAGCTCACATACTCTGTAATTTCCATTCCTGTGATCACGCCCTACTGTCGAAAAGAACTGTTAGCTTCAGGAAGGAAAATAGTTTTTCACAATTTACGTTACACTTTTTAAATTAATTTTTGAATTGTTTTCACTGTTTTTTTATTGTAATCATTTCGTGTTAAACTTTTATTCATTTTAATTTTTGGAGAGTATCATGTGGAAATGTTCTACATATTATATTGAGGTAAGTGTATGGGCTTGGCACACCCAGGGTCCTGAGCTGGATATCATCATTCTTCTCTTTCTTGGTGATTCCTTTCTACTTCTCTCTCTCTCTCTCTCTCTCTCTCTCTCTCTCTCTCTCTCTCTCTCTCTCTCTCTCTCTCTCTCTCTCTCTCTGGGTAACTCAGGAATTTTTTTTTTTTCTTTTCTTTTTTGGCTGGTGCAGCAAAAGCCTCAGGCTTCCTTGCACCATATAGCTAATGATGATGATAATAATAATAATAAAACACATCTTAATTATACGCATCATAAAGAACATTTTAATTGATATGAAGATTTTTAGAAAAAATTTTTTTAAATAGTTTAGTTATGCAATGAACATTGTGACTTGTTTAATTACAGGATGTTAGCTCACTTAAATTTTTGAAATATGTTAAATTTGTGGAAATAGTATGAAATAATACTTTTCTTTATTTTTAGAAGTCTGGAAAGGGTACCACATTTTATCATGGACATTAAATATGTAACAGAGCGTATTATTGGTAAGGATAAAATTTAAATTTCTTGTGCTATTTATATTCTATACTAAAAGGTTAAAAAATTTTATGCTATCTCCCTTCTATCATTAGCATATGCTAGTATTATTATACGAGGCGCCTCCGTAGCCAGGTGGGAAGGAGCAGTAGCGCGTAGCACACGCTTCTTGATTAGACTGGGGTTCGAGCCCATGACCACCAAATACGGAGGATGCGGAAAGGTCAGGGAATGACCACCGCATATCCTGGAGCAATATGGTCTTAGTTGCTAATGCTCCTAAAAACCCAAATAACAACAACAATATTATTATATGCTTGATGTATTATTAATGTTTAGTTTTAGCTCTGAGTAAAATTCTTATTATTGTAATATAATTACTATAATTATAGTATGTAATCTTACTATAATTCTTATTATAGCTTGATAATCAAGATTGCAGAAAACACTCATTATAAGATAGGACTGCTGACAGACCATCTGTGGGAAATGGGTGCAGACCGGTTTACATGTATGCAATGTAAGCATATGCAATTTACACGTATGCAATGTAAGCATATCCAATTTACACGTATGCAATGTCAGTCAAGTAATTTTTGTGCTCTTCACTAGTATGCAAAGAAAAGTGAAACCAAGCCATTGGTTATCAGTGAGCAGTGGTGCATGTAGTTTGCAGTGATCTAACATGTATCTATCATAATTTTGTCATATTGAATTGTGCATATTAGTGCTAATTTATTTTAATTTTGGTTCTTTTCTTTTACTCATTAAAATGGCAGTGAAAAATCACAAATATCAAAACCTTAAAATCCAGCCTAGAATGAAGGCATGTGTTTCACATTCTTTCTAATATGAATACAGCATTTTATTGAATGCTTGCTAGTAACCCTTCAGTGTTTATTTTATTTTTTTCAGTCTTTGCACTACAAAACTTCTGATCACCATGCAACAAAAACTTTCAAGAAAATACAAAAGAAAATTTTAAGAAAATATAATTATACAATAGAAGATTTGAAGGAAATACAATAATAAAGAAAATACAATAATACAAAAACTTTCAATAAAAGTTTTTGTGCCACTTCCTTAATTCCATTCCAAGTTCCATGTTAAAAATTCAACAAATTTTGAAAGGATTTAAAGTACCAGTCTTCTACTTATTTAAGAGCACTGCATGTAATCAGGTTTAACAGTAACATTAATTAAATTTTAACATGTAACATTAAATTAGGTGTAACATGTAACATTAACTAAATTTTAACATTTAACATTAAATCAGGTTTAACATTAAATGCATTAAACACTGTATGTAATCAAGTTTAACAGTATGATAACCAGATGCCTTTTCTAAAGCTCACAACCAGTTACCTTAGAATGAGAATGATACAGTGGAGCTTGGATAATTCAAAATATTGGTTATTTAAAATTATTCCCCCAACCACACCACCTATTCTATATAGGAAAGAAAACATTATCTTTAACTCAGAGTTTAATGCCGACCTGGCTAGCCAGGTGGGTAAAGTGCCTGCCTGGCAACCCAAAGGTCGTGGGTTCGAATCCTGCCTCAGGCTTGGATCAGAGTAAAATTCAAAAACTTTGGGAGGTGCATTATGGCCACAGAAGCTGATGCGTCAACAACTAACAAAAAAAAAAAAAAGAAAAAAAAGAGTTTAGTGTTTATGTTGTTACATAATTTGAAGTCACTCAGGAATTTTTCACATCAAGAAATTGTTGTGCTACACATAAAAAATTAGAGGAATTCTTAAATTTCTTCTGAAAACAGAAGTTAAAATATTCACTGCATGTAATCAGACTTATTTCACATAGGCAGTGGTGTAGTCACTGAAGCTCAAACTGAGGAGTGAATGTTTGGAATAAACTTAAAATTTGTTCATATATTCTGCTTTTTTTGGTATTCATGTCCCCCCTCCTCCCATACATATTAAAAAATTTATCAACAACCAAATGTTGATCCCTGATCAGCACTGTTACTAATACAGGTCAACAGGACTGCCCCCCCCCCCACATCAAAGATCTAAGCATACTTTTCTAAACCAGTTTTACAAGCTGATTTCAAATATGTTCTCAGTTTTTAATAGCATGTTAATTTTCTAAATACAATTGCTGATAATATCAGTACAAGTTAATTAAAATGATTTTGTTGCAAAACACGAGAACTCATTACAATTAAACACAGTTAAAATAATATGATACGCTATTGTAAAAGATATGCACAGTTTAAAATGATGTGCTGATAATTTCCTTTGGAATACTTTTGGTCCAGATTGTTGCAATGCAACATCCAGTAGTAGTCTGCCAACATACTTTCACTCTAGAAACTGTGATAGTGATTTTCCATTGATTTAACCAAGACATTAAGTCAATGGAAAATAATTCCTGGTGGCAATTGCTGTCGAGCAACACGGGACAATTCGCTCATGCCTGAGTACACACCTGACAAAGAGACATTGTAGCTGGAGCTGTTTACTCATCTAACCCTTCAAAGATAAAGCTGAGCTGCTTGGCCCAAGACAAAAGCAGAAACACTTGACTAAGAAAAATAACAGCATGCCTCACTTCAAAAATAATAAAATAAATAAATAAATAAATTAAAGAAAAAAAAAAACCCCAACTTTTAGCAACAATCTTTACAGAAAATGGTCATCTTTGTTACTATATAAAGGAAATTTTAGGGAATTGTCACACTTATGCATTGTATCTAAATGGCAATTCTTCATCATAATGGGATGCTCTTGCATAATGGGAAAGCCATCCATCCTGATTGCCCACTCAGTTCATCTAAAGGAGACATACTATAACATGAAACAATTCAATATAATATTCATCACTAGAAAAATATCTGTGGTGACATTGTTAATGATTGTGCAAGGAAAATTCATAAAAATTGTTGTTTGCTAAACCTGTGTGACAACTGTTCAATTGCCAGCCATTACATCAAACATCACAAAGACAAAGATATATATATATAAGAATCAGGAATTAGTAGTGTGCAGTATGTTTCATTATTGGATCCAGTGAAGGTTTTCATTTCATTTCTCCATATTAAACTTGTCTCAATGAAGAGTTTTGTGAAACTGATGGGCAAGATGATTTGAGATTTCATTACTTAAGTGGGAAATTTCCAAAGTTTACTGCTGCAAAAGGGGGAATCTTTGTGGGATCTCAAATCAGAGAGCTTCTGTAATATGAAAGCTTTGAAAAAATGGCACAGTGTATTATAACTAAAAGCATGGCAGCCTTTTAAATGGCGTAGTGGAAACTTTTTGGGTAACTACAGATCTACCACATACAAAAGTGAGTTCAGAAACTGCTTGATGCATATCAATAAATGGGTTGTCATATGTTGCTGAAACTTCATTTTTTTGCATTCCTGTTTTTTTTTTTTTTTTTTTTTTCTGTAAACCACAAACACGAGAGGTATTAGAACATATAGTACTTAGTACCAAGCTTGGGTTGAAGGTTGAGAAGATGAAATAAGTTATTTGTGGACATTGGACTTGAACTTCTGTAGATTAAATTCAAAAATAGCAAAAGCTTAAATTTGCTTCTGTAGATTGTAATTTTCAGGAAATACGTATGAAGGAAGATTGTTCCAGAAAACACCAGTTGAATGAATAAATGAGGAAGATGAAAAGTTGATTCTGTGAGTTCGAAGTTGGACAGTAAATGGATGTTGGCTGGTGGCGGCATGTGATCGGACTGTTTTGAAAGAGAGAGTGGGAATTATAGAAGCCAATTCGGAAGAACGGTGGCCATGGAAATATCTGTAGAAGAGACATGCAGCAGAAACAGTACGTCTATGAGACAGCGAGTGGAGAGACTCTATTAGAGATGAATCATTAATTAACCTAATTGCCCTCTTCTGAACTGAAACAAGAAGTCTGAGAGAGGTTTTGGAGGCACCACCCAGATGTGGGAACAATATTCCATGGTAGGGCGGATTTGCGATTTGTACAGAGTGAACAGCTGTTTGGAAGAAAAGTATTGCTGAGAGCGAAAGAGAAAACCAAGTTTTTTAGATGCAGAGGAAGCAATATGCCAAGAGATTAGAAGTCAGGGTAATCCCCAAAAGAGATATATCATTTTACCTAGAAATCGGAGTATCACCAAAGATAAGTATAGGAGCAGAAGAATCCTTTTTTGCGAGAAATAAGACAAGACTGAGTTTTAGAAGGATTGAAATCAACTAAATTGTCATTGCCACACTAGAGAATTACCTGGAGATTGGCATTTAAGGAATTGGTAGCAGATTTTCGAGAAGTTGAAGCTGATTGAACAGGACAAGGTTTCTCAAAATGGAAAGTGGAATGCAATGTGCTATCATCGGCAAAACTATGGATAGAATTTCCAGTCAATGGAAGAAGATCATTAATATACAAGAGGAAAAGAGTGGGGAAAAGAACAGAGCATTGGGTGACACCGGCATTAGTGGAGAAGTTAGAAGATAGAGAGACATCTACAATCACCCTCAGTGAGCGATCAGAGAAAAAACTGCATAACAAATTACAAAAAAACAGTTGGAAAATCATAAGATGGAAGCTTGTTTAGAAGACCTTTATGCCAAACATGATTGAAAGTCTTTGAGATGTCAAGAGCAACTGCTTGTGTTTCACCAAACTTATCCATTAAATTAGTCCATAAATGGGGAACATAAGCCAGAATATCACCAGTGGATCGACACTGGCGGAATCCATACTGGTGATCGTTGATCAGATGGAAGGTTTCTAGGTAGTTTAAGAGTTGGCCGTTAATTGATTTCTCCATTACTTTAGAAAGAGTAGAAGTAATTGCAATGGGACGATAATTGGATGAGAGGGATTTGTCACCCTTTTTAGGAACTGGCTGAATATGAGCAAATTTCCATCAGAAGGTAAAACACCTTTGGAATAAGAAAGTGAAAAAAGGCAGCAAAGAACAGGAGCACAGGTTTTGAGAACAAGTGGAGAAATACCATCAGGACCTGGAACTTTCTTAGCATCAAGATTCGTCAAAATCCTTCTGACATCCTTTTGACGGAAGACCACAGGAGGCATTGAATGGAATGAGTTGGGAATAGTGGGAGGTGTTTTATCAAGATCATTAATACATGAGTTGGAATAAAAATGGGATGCTAGCAGGTCAGCTTTATCCTTAGCTGAAGTGACAACAGAACCACCTGTTTGGACAGAGGTGAGAGCAGAGATGGGCAAAAGTTGCGGCCAATAGCTTTGGGAAGAGACCAGAATTCTTGGCTACCATTAGGGCAAGAAGCAAGTTTTCTACTCTTAGCCTGTTCAAACTCTAGTTTGGGCTGATTAATAACTGCTTTACAATTGTTGCAAGCTTTGGTATAGGCAGAAAATGAAACTGAAGAATGAGAAACAAGCCAATTATGATATGCAACTTTCTTCTCTTGAACAGCCTTAGCACATTTATTGGAAAACCAAGGTTTAGATAAAGGACGAGATTTTAAAGTGGAGTGTGGGATAAAGGATTCCATTCCTGCAGGAATAATTTCAGTGACACGATCTGAGCAAACGTTAACATCAGAAGTTTTGAAACAGTAATCCGACCAAGGAAACAAAGAAAAGAAATCTCTCAGGTCATCCCATTTCGCATTCTTGTAATGTCAAACAATATGAGTTTGAGAATAGCCAGGAGATAAAGGCTCCATTGGAGAAGAGACAATCACCAAGTTGTGATCTGAGGTGCCTAAAGGACCAGTCACTTTGACCCTGTACTTAGAAGGGTTGTTTGTGAGAAAAAGATCAACGGCAACTGAAGTTTAACCTTGACAAATGCAGAGTACTGCATATGGGTAGAAGTAACCCCAGAGAAATGTACCAACTGTGTGGTACTACACTTAAGGTGGTAGAAAATGAAAAAGACCTGGGAGTAATTGTGTAGTCAGATATGAAGTTTTCTGTGCAATGCAGACACGATGCCAGGGCAGGTCATGGGGTTTTGTCAATGATATATAGGAACTTTGCTAGCAGGGAAAAGGAGGTGATTGTCCCTCTGTATAAGGCAATGGTCAGGCCACGCCTTGAGTACTTCGTACAGGTCTGGAGGCCTTATTTTAGGAAGGATGTAGATTTGCTTGATCGTGTACAGAGAAGAGCAGAAAGATTGGCGAGGGGAATGAAGGGATCCTCTTACCAAGAGAGGCTTAAGTTCTGCAAATTGCAGTGGCTGGAGACAAGGCACCTGCGCAGTGATCTGGTTGAGGTATATAAGGCCTTGAATGGGTTGAGCACGCTGAATTCTGATGGGATCCTTCCACTTTTTCAGATTACAAACCTAAGGGGGCATAAATTCAAATTAAGAAAGGACAGATGTAGAATAGATGTGTGGACATTTGCCTTTAGCCAGCGGGTGGTTAATTGCTGGAACAAACTTCCATCTGTCGTTGTGGAAGTTGATATGTTAAATAAATTTAAGGAGGAACTGGACAGGCATTTGGAGGGAATGGTGTGATTTTTTTTTTTTTTTTTTTTAGGCTGATGCTGCATAAGCTCATACACTCGCTTTCTTGCATCACATGCCACTACTACTACTACTACTATTCTTGTACTTAAATGAACAATCTGTGCAAGGTTATTAGTAATTGCAAAAGCTTCAGCATCTCGGCCAGCTGGGTTGGTGTGACTAGAAAACGGAAACTAGCTGGAGTTGTGAACATTAAAATCACCAAGGGAGATTACCTCACTGTTAGGAAAGTTGGACTGGAGGAAGTCAAGTTGCAAAGAGAGGAAGTCAAAGAGCTAAAAGTGATTAGTGGAGTTGGGAGAACGGTAGAGACAACAGATGAATTTGACACAATGAGGTAGAGAGATTTTAAGCCAGAGAAGATCGAAAAGAGGAGATTCCAAATTACCAAGTCTCTGACAGGGAATATCGGAATGGACATATGCACAAGTACCACCTTTGAGGCGAAAGGAATCATACTGCGAATAATTTGGGCAACTGAGATGAGCAGTATTGAATCAGCTGATAACTGAGATTCTGTCAGTGGAAATGGACATCGTTGAGATTAGAATTGAGACCACATATATTTGTGAAATGTATTAGGAAGTGTCAAGATATGCTGGGGCTAACTACAGCCACACTCCACCTTTTACTTGGGTTTCTGCGAATCTCACCTTTATCATATTGCATTTCATCTTCTAAAGAACCTAGTTCATACTGTATAGGTACTGGAATTGGCATACTGTCATTGTGTGAGATTTGGCTCATCACTGAATCCAGCTCTGGATAATTAATCTTGTGCTTATTGTTCATTGAGAATCCAGTTTATAATTCACATTACAAAAGTAACAGTTATCATTGTTGCCTTTTGACTCCCTCCATATCAAGGGCAAATGACATTGACTTTTTTCTTTTGTTCAATCAGTCATGCTGTCCATTCAAACATCTAGTGAATCACCTAGATGACAATCAAACTGTGATTGGTAAGTTTTACAAATATCCATTTTGACTGAACACCATTGTGATTTAGTTAGGAAAGAGTTGCACATGTAGCAGAATTTGCTGTGGTGATTTCTACTCTTTCGAGGCATGACAATGAACCTTTTAGTAATTCACCAGATTTTACAATTTAAAAATCAATTTATAATCATATAATTAAATGATGAAAGAACAAGGTTATAGACATATTCAAAATTGCATAAATATGAATGTGTAAGCAATAATAATAATTATATTCATGTAGGTTACCTGAATAGGTATATGAGTGGTATAATCATTCTCATTATGCCCATGTAAATGGTCTCATCACAAAAGCTAGATGCGCTAGAGGAAAAGCTGAAAACATATTTGAAATCAGATTTTTATTGCTTTTACTAGATCTGTTAGTTCACATATTTTAATTTCCCGATGAATAAAACTTACATTTTTGCAATGTTAGGACTTGCATCCATTTGTTTCCTTTGTTCTCCACCACTACCTTGAAATGTGTTTGAGAATTAAATTTGCCTAATTTATCTAGGCCTTGCTGCAGTAGTATGCCTTGACTTCTGTCATTAAACATAATTGCGGTTGCAGTTTCATTAATAGTAATTGCAAACGTCTGCAAAGCAATACTAAACAGTCCAAGCAAGCTGATAATTCTAGGCATGTAATCCCCACTCATGCAGAAAGTTTGTTCATGTTTCGTTCGTTATTTGTTAGTTCGTTATTTGGTTTTTAGGAGCATTAGCAACTAAGGCCATATTGCTCCGGGATATGCGGTGGTCATTCCTTGACCTTTCCGCATACTCCGTATTTGGTGGTGACGGGCTCGAACCCCGGTCTAATCAAGAAGCATGTACTACGCACTGCTGCTCCTTCCCACCTGGCTATGGAGGCGCCCAGAGTTCATGTTTCTCTCTTCTGGCTTGAATGAGGCAAGTTTCTTGTTTCTTTCAAATATTATGCCAGCATTTGAAAATACGAACATGGCTCTTCATATCCAGTGTATCTCACATACTTGTGTTGAGGTCATTATGTCTAAATATGTTGAAGAATGTTATGTGTAAAATATTTTTTTTTACCAGTAATTTTCAGATCTTCTCTTTCCATTTTGGAAATTGATTACCATAGCAGACTATGGTAATCAATGGACAGGCATTTGGAGGGAATGGTGTGTTTTTTTTTTTTTTTTGGCTGATGCTGCATAAGCTCATACACATGCTTTCTTGCAGCACATGCCACTACTACTACTACTAAACTAGAAGGATGTTTCTGACTTCGTCAGAGAAATTTTTGCTGCTATGGTTGTGGAGTCTAAAAGAAGTGCTTAGTGAGGAAGTACTTTATGGCTGCATATGACTACGTGGCATGCAAGGTCTGATGTATCTGAGTGGTTAATAGCAAAAGTGTATTAGCACCTACTCTTTGAGTGGACTGTGGTTCAAGCATGTGTGACTGCTACATATGATTAAACATTGTATTCAAGATTTATTTTGAACTATCTTGACCTGATGATCATCTCAGAGTATAAACAACAAGTTCCCATTGAAAAAAAGATGGTCTTATAAATGCCGAGGTAGCACAAATATCATCACTCAGTTGGTAGTGTATTTTCAAATAACTTTCCAGCTAACTCACACTGCACATTCACAGATTCTTTGATGTGTGAAAGGGTTAAATTTGATCTTTATCATCAGATAAATTCATATCTATATTACCACCTCTGTTTCCTCAACTAGTAGTTTTCCTTAACCCTTAGGGTATCCTTAATGATACAGGCAAAAACACTTGCACCATCTTTCTTCGTGTCTAAAAAATAAATCCTTTAAACCTTTTGCTGCACCAGCCAAAGTGCTGATCATACTGATAAATCCCTCCCAAAAGCCCTGCAGGGTCCCCAAGTTTTGAGGTAATCCACAAGGATGAGGTCTCGCAGATGGCTGTTGGATTGGGGTGTGGGGGAAGCCTTGTACATATTTCTTTTCCTTCTAGTAGATCTTAAATGAACCTCTTCCCTCCTGCAGCATAGTAATACCACTCCACTATTAAGAAGAGTCACCCAACATTATGGCTCCCCTCTCATGCATCAACAAAATACAAGAACCTTTGCACAGAAGATTGCCAGGATCATGACCTGAAACTTCTGCATTGCAGTTATGCAGGATGTCCTCAGCCAGCATTGTCAGACATCCCCACAATCATCACTCAAGCTGCCCATGTCCTAGGATTAGTATCACATGGCTACCACCACTAGTTGGAGTCAGCACAAGGCCACAGAACAAGAACTTTGTTTTGAGGACTGTGGGGACCAGTTTGGTTTACTCCTTCTCTGTATAGTCACTTCCACCTTTTGTGGAATAACCTCATTATTATTAGCCATATGGTGCAAGGAAGCCTGAGGCTTTTGCTGCACCAGTCAAAAAAAAAATTTCTGAATTACCGAGAGAGAGAGAGAGAGAGAGAGAGAGAGAGAGAGAGAGAGAGAGAGAGAGAGAGAGAGAGAGAGAGGAGAGAGAGAGAGAGAGAAGTAGAAGGGAATCACCAAGAAAGAGAAGAATGATGATATCTAGCTCAGGACTCTGGGTATGACCCTCAGGACCCAAGCCTATACTCACCAAATGTGAGCCCCTGGGGTTGCACCATTTCTTAGGTTTCAGTTTCCTTTGAAACCATCTTTCTTTTGTAGAAATTACCTCTGCATTGCCAAAACAATACTTTCCATGAAAAAATGATTTCAGTTACAGAAAGAGGAAGAAGTCAGAAGGTGCCAACTTAGGAGAATAAGGCGGGTGTATCAAGATAACAAAGATAGCAAAAACAGGAATTTGATAATGGATCAATATTCAGCTTTATCTATGATGACACTCAGTCACACATTCAGCTATGTAATAAAAGAAATATCAGAGTTAGAGCAATGAAATGTCTGGAATATATTACTAGATAAACAATACAGTCAATAAAACAGTGTTCATAGAATACATGGAAGGTCAAGGGAAAAACTTTTTGATACTCTCTTGTATGTGTTTGTATTTTATGGTAGGGCTCACTTATGGATGTCACCTGAATTTTCATTTTTCAGATCTACCAACAATATTTTGACTTAGATCTTCCAGTCCAGGAAAAGTGGGTAAGGTGGTCTTCGAAGCATCAGTTCTATCTTAATTTTATTTTATTTCATATTACTTCACTTTAATTTAACTTTGCACAAACTTTTTTTCCATAATAAATATTGTAATTCTTTCCCCACAGTGGTGTATTTTCTTGCTTACTGTTTGAATTTAATTAAAAGCATCCTGTGTAGAATTGAAAGGATACTTGATTCAATTCAGTTAACATCAATTTTTGTATTAACACCCCACAAATGTATGCTATCCTTTGCCATGTTCAAGGCGTGTGAACTTTACATGATGACTCACCATACGAGCTATGATTTTGGAAGTTAAGTTCTGCAGAATGTCTAACAGATCCACTGTTTACAAGTTGATCTGTGACAGACAAACCTTCATTCACTGGAAGTGAAATTCCAAATATACATATTTGTAGAGAAGAATCTGTATCCCATATTGTCTCTGCAAATGGTATCAACAAAGAGATATATCAATTTTTTTGGTTCAGATTTCCTCTTTATGAGACTTATTAAAACAATACTTTCAGTTTTTCTGGACAACATTGCCTGAATTGGTTAGATGACAAACTATCTCTTAGGTTATTCAAAGTTGGGTTGTCAATGCATTTGGAGAGTTGGAGAGTTTGGATGTCAATGCTCTTGGAATTTTTGGCTACTAAGTATCTTTAATTAAGACTAGAGCAGTGCAGTCTTGTTTCATGAAAAACCTCACTCATTACATCTTCATTGATCATCATTAGCTCTTTGAAGCGTACTGTGATTACTTAGCAGAATCAAATTGTTAGTAAGACTTTGGAGGAGAGTTCAAGATGTCAACAAATGCCGATCAGTCTAGCCGGATGGGTAAAGTGCCTGCCTGGCAACCCAAAGGTCGTGGGTTCGAATCCCGCCTCCGGCTTGGATCAGAGTAGATAATGCAAAAACTTTGGGAGGTGTGTTATGGCCACAGAAGCCGATGCAACAACAACTAACAAAAAAAAAAAAAAAAAAAAAGAAGTCAACAAACACTCAAAGGGTGGGGAGTAGGATCTTCATTTTACTGATTATTTTCTAGTAGCTGCACACAAAACTTGAACTGGCTGTACCTCAGTAACAGAGAATTCTAAGTTATGAAGAATTTTATTTGTTATAAATCAAGATTTTTTTTTTTTTTGTCACTTTTGTGAGGCATTTATGGAACACTCTCTGTAGCTTCTAGTTATAAATTGTTGCTAAAAGATTTATCATATTTGTGAAAATTTGTAACTTAAACTTTTTATTCAAAAAGAAGTTCAGCCAAATCTTTTAGTATAATTAGTATAGTATCAATTAAATCACTTTCTTTATTCTTTGCAGTTATTATATTTCCCGAAACTGAGAGAAATGGAACATATCGTAGTAATCTGAAAAATACAACTCACATGTTACAAACAAAACATGGAGACAATTACATGGTAATAATAATTTTATATTTTTGGTGGTTTTTATCTTGAATTAATAATAAATGTGATAATTTGTGTTGTCCTTAATTGACTCGTTCAATGTAATTCAGTTAATATTATTTAATTCTCCCTTTAAGAGTCCAACTAATATTTTCTCTCTGTATGTGTGTGTGTACACTGAGTGGACAGAAATCATGGAACCTATCTAGTAATGGATAAGCCCACCTTTCATCCAGATAAGGGCAGTCCCACAGTGAGTCATTGAGTCCACTAGTTCACAAAAGCATTCCACAGGTATTTCCATATATGCATGCTGTCCATAATTCCATAACATTCCTGGGTGGAGGATCCAAAGCTCAAACAGAACTGGTGAAATACCATCACTTTGCTTATTGGAGGCTTGAAGTGGCGAAACCCATGTTTAGTCTCTAGAGAAAAGTTTCCAGCACCCCCCCCCCCCCCCCTCCCATACTTCTCCTTCAACCCATGCATGGTACTAAGTACTATAGGTTTTGATACCTTTCATGTTTGGGGGTTTCATTAAAAAAAAAAAAAAAAAAAAAAAGACCATCCCACAGCATTCCAAAGATGTTTCACAGGGTTCATGTCCAGTGAACAGGGAGGCCATTCCATGGTGGTAAAATCTGCAGAATGCTCTTCAAACCTTGTTCTAGTCACCACGACTCTTCCAGCAGAACAATGCACCTCACCACGGTGAAAAGCATCGTTCTGTTGGAAGAGTTCATTGCCTGTGAGTACACGATGACCATGAAGGGATGCAAATGGTCTGCAAGGATGGACACGTAACCTGGACCATTCAGGATTGCTTCTAGACATACTAGAGGTCTCAACGTGTGCCAGTTGAACATGCCCCAGACCATTACTGACCGTCCACCTGCCTGAACTTGTTGGAATGATGGGTGCGGTTTCCACCAGATAATCACCCTCCCGTCCCCTCGAAATAACTGGAAATGGGATTCATCGGACCAGGAGACCCATCTCAGTCATTCAAGATCCAGTGCCTATGTTCTTTCACCCAGTTGAGGTGTAGAGTCCTGTGTCGTGGTGTTAGCAATGGGACTCTGGCGGGTTGGTGGCTCCCATAACCTATTGCTGCTAACGATCGCCTGATGGTCTTGATGGAGACATTTCTGGCACCTCCCTCCCTCGTTGAGGTCAGCAGTGATTTGTGCCACTGTTGCTCTCTGGTTCACTGAAACAGTGCGAGACAGACCTTGCGACAGCCACGTTCATCCAACACCTTTCTCTGCACACAGCACTGTCCACGATGAGATGTTATTCTAGAAATGGTGTATTATCTGATACGCTCTTGATACTGTAAAGAGTGTATCAGATATATATATATATATATATATATATAGATCAGTGGTGTGCAGTGAATTTTTATGTTGGTCATGCTATAGCACAGCGCAATATCATTTGAATTTTTTCCCTTCAATTTAAGGAATTCGTATACTTGTTTTTTTGTGATGAATACAATGCATTCGCTTTTAAAATAAATATTTTCAAATAAAAAAATATTCAAATACTTCATTTATATGTAAATTCTACCCTATGATCCTTCTTGACAAATTCTTCAATGACATTTTCATAAAAATCTTTTGAATTTTGCAACTTCTGGAGAAAATTCTCTTCTATTGACATTTGAGCTAAACCTGATAATCTCATTTCCCAGTTGTATTTCTTTGAAAAATTTAAAAATTTTTATTCTCGTCAATGCAAAAAATGTTCTTTCAACAGTTGCAGTAGTAGAAGGAATTGTTACAAGTAGATTACAGAATTTGAAAATTCATGGCATAGCATCAACAAGCTCATTAGTATATATGTATTTGTATGAACTCCACCACACGTTTTTTTTATATAAAACTCTTCCATGGAGTATACAACAGTTAATTCATGCTGAAGGCAAATAATATCAAAATAATGACTGTATGTTGCTCTTAGAGATTTTAAAGCATTTTCAGGAAAATTCTTGGAATATTCTTTAAATATACTAAAATTTAGCATTAGCATTAACATTAGTAGAGGCATATGATGAAAGAAAGAAAGCTTATGCAGCATCAGCCAAAAAAAAAAAAAAAAAAAAAAAAACCTTCCACTTCACCCCTCTGTTCGTTCGAAATACCTGTCCAGCTGAGCCTTAAATTTATTTAGGCTATCAGCTTCCACAACATCTGTTGTGGAAGCTGATGGACATCTGTTCCACCAACCAAACTACCCGCTGGCTAAAGGCAAATTTCCGCACATATATCCTACATCTGTCTTTCTTCAATTTGAATTTTTGCCCTCTCAGGTGATTATTTTGAGCAAGAGGAAGAATCCCATCAGCATTGAGCATGCTCAAACCATTCAAGGCTTTATACACCTCTATCAGATCACCTCACCAGTGCCTAGTCTCCAGACACTGTAATTTGCAAAATTAAGCCTTTCTTTGTAAGAGCAACCCTTTGTTCCATTCACTAATTTTGTTGCCCTTCTCTGTACTCGTTCCAGCAGCTCTACATCCTTCTTGAAATGAGGCCTCTAGACCTGTATACAGTGTTCAAGGTGTGGCCTAACCATTGCCTTATACAAGGGAATAATCACCTCCTTATCCCTGCTAGAAAAATTCCTGTATATATCATTGATAAGACACCATGAGCTACTCTTGCAGCCCGTCTGCACTGCTCAGAAAACTTCATATCTGCCTGCACAATCACCCCCAAGTCCTTTTCATTCTCTACCACTGTCAGTGTAGTACCACAGAGTTGATACGTTGCTCTGGGGTTGCTGTTTCCCATATATAGTACTTTACATTTGACAACGTTAAACTTCATTTGCCATCTCTCAGCCGATCTGCTCAACCTTTCCAGATTCTCTTGCAGCAGCATCTCGTCAGTAGTGTCCTTAACAATACTGCCAACCTTTGTATCGTCTACAAACTTGGATATTAAGCTTGATATACCATCATCAATATTATTTATAAATACAGAAAACAATAATGGACCCAACACCGAACCCCGAGGGATTCCACTAATAACATTAGTCCACGATGAGCAGTGTCCATTGATTACCACTCTCTGTCTTCTCCCCCTCAACCGTCCCTTTATCCATAGCAGCAATTTGCCTCCAATGCCACACTGCTCCAATTTGTGCAGCAGTCTTCCAAGTGCAACAGTATCAAAAGCCTTTCTAAGATCCAAGTATATAATATCAAAGTTATTCCCTGCATCCAGCTCTTTTGTGACTGCATCATAGTATCCAATCAGATTGTCAGGCAAGACTTCCCCTTAACAAAACCATGCTGTGTCCGAGCTATAACTGAAGTCTTGTCTAAATGATCTTGCAGTGCTTCTTTAACCAGTGTCTCCATTAATTTTCCTGGAACAGAAGTTAAACTCACAGGTCCATAATTACTTGTGTCAGCCTTTGATCCTCCTTTGTGACTTGGTTACAGACCACCTTATATCTCTCATAGGCTTTTGTGACACGTGTTAATTTATATGTATCCCATGCATTTTTCTTCTCTGCCATGTGTTTCATTAGTTCATCTGACATACATTTAGGCCTAAATGGATGTCAAATGAACTGTCAGACTTGTATTCTTGGAGCTATTTTATAGCTCCAAGAATACAAGTTCTTTTAATAATGAAACTGTACTGTTAATTGTTGCTCTACTGTGTCAGAGATTTCGTAGTATAACATTTTGGAATGCTCCTGTGGCTCAACTGAATATTATTTTCTAAATTGCTTATTTGGTCTTGTTTTATCTATATTGCTTTCTATTATTTTGTGAAATGTGAGGAAGTCTTCTCATTTATTTTCAAGCAACTTTGTAGTCTGCCTTATTTCATTTATGCAATGCACAATGTCTAGGTATTTAAAAATTACAGCTGTGAATTACAGGTTCCGAAAAAGCGATAAGTGTTTGCCTTTTTATTTACCTAATTGTCATTTTATATTGTACTTTATACATAGTCTTATAGTTATAGTTACGCTGGTTATTTTTATTTTTAATTTAGATAAAGAGTTTTTGCAGATTACTACTTATTATACGTAAAACCGTATTTCACTTGAATCTTGCAGCCATTGTTTTTGTATAGAGTAGTAGGGAATTCAAATTTTTAATTGTGGTAACTAGGTAGCGCTAATGTATAATTATATAGTGTAATTTGCATCACTGCATATAGGATTCTATTAGATAGCGTAGTATTGACAATTAATTAATTAAATTTATTGATCTTAATAATTTAATATATCATGCCCCAGACTAGAGCAGCAAAGCAACGGGCACAAAGTGGCAGGAGTGCTGTGACTCGTTGGAGAACTGAGGGGGCCGATTCACCAGCTCATCATAGCCTAAAAAAAATGCGCAACTTGTGAAATGTTTGCCAAACTCTCTGTAACAAAACATGATCTAGTAAAGGAGGATGTCTTTGTGTGTGCCAGTTCAGAGAGTGTCTAGAAATTAGGCATCAACTCAGTGTTCTACTGGGCATCTATGAGAGCTTGAGGTGTAGGGTAGATGCCCTCGTAGAAATTAATATGAGAAGCCCGTCAAGCTCTCAGCTGCCCAACTCAACGTCAGAGCTCAATCCTGGGCATCAGGCAACACAGCGACAATCTCCAAGACAGAATGCGCTGGTCCCAAAGAGGAGGAAATGTGCAAGGCTCAAGGGGTAGAATTTTTTTTCAGCATGGTCTGTGCTTGTTAACAGGAGATACTGCTTCTGCAGGGATGGGATACACTTAAATAGATAGGGTGCAAGAATATTTGCTGATGCTATCGAGGCAGTGTTAGGTGGGTCGGAAAACTGCTAGCTTGGTGGGAGTTCACAGGCTAAAAGGTTCAAAGTAGCTGCAGGCAGAGGTGAAGGTGATTCTTGCACATCTTCTATTAGAATAAGTAGCGACCTGGAGCGAGGGGTAGTGGAGGTTTCAGAGACTAATGGCACTCATCATGAAACAGGTGGGTATATGGGATGTGTCAGGGTAACTAGGAATAGGTGCATGTATGCTTGCATGTATACCAGTGTTAGAAGTGTAGTAAATAAATTTGATGAATTTGAAGTGTTGGTCAAGACCTAAAAGGCGGATATTGTTGGGATATCACAGACGTGGTGTCACACAGGTATAAGGAATGCAGAACTGGAATTTGGGGAGTACAATGTGTACAGAAAGGATAGACAGGATAGGAAGGGAGGAGGTGTCATGCTGTTAATTAAGAAAAACATAAAATCAAAAGAAGTGCATCCAGTTGATACAGATGAACAGTGCACTGTTGAATCAGTTTGGTGTGACATAAGCACTGCGAAAGCAGAAATAAGAGTAGGAGTTTGTTATAGGCCTAATGACTTGAATGAGTACAATGAATAATTTTACAGAGAAATAGAGTGGGCTAGTAGATCAGAATGTCTTATAATGGGGGATTTTAACTTCCAAGATATTGACTGGAACTTGTGGGTTGGTCACTTGCCCACTAGTAAGACTTTGGATGATTATTTTCTGTAGCAGCATGTTCGAGAGGCAACCAGAGAGGGTAATACTCTTGATCTGATTATCAGCAGTGATTATTCGTGTATTAAGAATTTGCAGATAAAGGAACCACTAGGTGGCAGTGATCACAGTGTACGTGGGATTTACTTAAAGATATAATTACCATCAGGTGTAAAGTAAAGGGTTTTTGTTTCCGTAAAGGTGAGTACAGTAGTCTCAGACAGTTTTTAAATTCTGTACAGTGGGATCAACTGAAGATGTTACCAACAGTAAATTCTAAGTGGGAAGCATTCAAGGAATTAATCGTGGAAGCTCTTAAAAGTTTCATACCTATTAAGAAATATTGCTCAAGGTTTAGGCCTAAATGGTTATCAAATGAACTAATGAGACACGTGACAGAGAAGAAAAATGCATGGGATGCATATAAATTATCAAGTGACTCACAAGCCAATGGCAGATATAAGCTAGTCTGTAATCAGGTCACAAAGGAAGTTAGGTAGGCGAAGACAGATTATGAGAAATCTTTGGCAAAGGATGCTAAGAAAAACAGCAAAGATTTCTTTACTTATATAAACTCTAAAAGGAAGGGGATGAATCTTATTGGTCCACTTGATATCAATGGTTCGACTGTTGATGATCCTGCTCAGATAGCAAACAAAACAATGAGTATTTTGCATCTACATTCACACATGAGGAGTTATTAAGGTTTGAAAATGTCAGAAGATTATCAAATTGTAGGTGCTTAATGATTTTCTAATAACTGAGAGCAAAGTGGAGGAGAAATTGTTGAAGTTAAACATAAGAACGAAACACAAGATAGATCTATCCAGTTATATTAAAGGAGGCTGCAAAGCAACTAAGCAAACCCTTAGCCATAATTATGAGAACATCCTTGGACTTGGGGGAGGTCCCACGGACTGGAGATGTACAAATATATCCCCAATTCACAAAGGGGGAATGAAGAGTGACACAAGTAATTACAGACCAGTTAGTTTAACTTCTGTTCCAGGTAAAATAATGGCGTCACAGGTTAAAGATGCATTGTAGGATTGTCTAGACAAAACTGCAGCAATAATTCAGACACAGCATGGATTTGTTAAGGGAAAGTCTTGTCTGACAAATTTGGTAGGATATTATGATGTGGTTACAAAGGAACTGGATGCAAAAAATAATTTTGATATCATATATTTGGATTTCAGGAAAGCTTTTGACACTGTTGCGCATGGAAGACTATTGTACAAATTGGAGCAGAATGGTATTAAGGGTAAGTTGTTACAATGGATAAAAAGATGGTTGAGTTGGAGAAGACAGAGGGTGGTAGTCAATGGGTGCTGCTCTTCGTGGACTAATGTTATTAGTGCAGTCCCACAGGGTTTGGTGTTGGGTTCACTGTTGTTTTGTATATTTTCCAATGATATTGATGTATATCAGGCTTAGTGTCAAAGTTTGCAGATGATACAAAGGTTGGCAGGGTTGTTAATGACAGTAATGGCAGTGTGCTACTGCAACAGGAGGCCCCGGGTGCCAAGCGTTATAGTGATCAAGCAATTTCCTGAGTGATTTCTAAAGCATTTTCTCAAAGATATAGTTTTCTTTCAGTTATAAAAGTTTTCTTACTTTTCTATTATTACGCAACTTAGTCTTACAAATCGTAAGCAAGTTTAAGAAAGGAAAAACACCTTTCTTCTTTTTTCCTTAAATTAACGTACTAACTTTTATACCGCTTGGTCACTCTAGCGGCACTGCTCCTGTCTCCCCGTGGCGGGGCCGGTAACCTGGGAGAAGAAATCCACTCTCCCAGGGCTGAAAGAGCAAAGATGGATAAAAATATGTATCCACCTTTAGAGCCATTGAGCTCAAGACGAGACAACATAAATGACAATGATAATGACTTCTCTCAACCCAAGAGGCTGAGAACAACCCCTCAAGAGGAGATACCATCATTCCTCATTCTACACACTCTCTCTCAGAGCAGCCTCTGAGTAAATTATCGCCATTCCGTATACAAAAATGTATTGAGTCTGCTGCAGGTTCACCGAAAACGGTAAGGCAACTTCAGTCCGGGGATATTCTTGTAGAGACTAGTAAATCTCAACATTCTGCAAAATTATTAAAGCTGACTACCTTTGGTGGACAATCAATAAAGGTCACTCCCCATGCTACCCTAAACTCCTCGAAGGGGGTAATTGCAGAATGGGACTTATTAAATGTATCAGAAGAGGAAATAGTCCAAGAACTCCGAGAACAAAAAGTAATCCAAGCAAGGAGAATTCTGACTCGGAAAGATGGTATCCTTGTTCCCACAAGGAGTATAATCCTCACTTTTAGTTCTCCTATCCTACCAACATCTGTTAAAGCTGGCTATCTTCATTGCCGTGTGCGTCCTTATATCCCGAATCCAATCAGTTGCTATAAGTGCCAAAAATACGGACACTCCCAAACTGCATGTAGAGGTGAGGCAATATGTCCAAATTGTGGATCAAAGGATCATAATCAATCTGAATGCACTGCTACTTCTCAATGCCCAAACTGTAAAGGTAATCACCCGGCTTTTTCGAAAATATGAGAATTATGGAAACAAGGGAAAAAAATCCAAAAATATAAAGTCACATACTCAGAGGCAAGAAGAGAAATACTCAAAACAGAACTAAAGTGTACATATGCCATTGCTGCTAAACAATTTCAGTCAGTAGGTATTCAAACAGATGTTACAGTTCCTCCAAATCTATCCATCGCTGATTGGGCACGTTCCTTGCTCTCTGCTTCCAAACAGTGTCCTTCTCAACAAAAAGCTGAACAAGCCAGTAACACCCCAATTACCATTCCAACCGACGTGCCTCAAACAGCAAAACCAAAAGTGGCAGAAACTAAAGTACTGAACCCACCAGTTTCAACGGGCATGGATGTTGACCAATGCAGTGAAACAGATGATGGCATATTAAAACTTCATGCGACTGATGAGATGGACGTCACACGTCCCTACTTTCCAGAGAAAGCGAAATCGGATCGAGGCAAGCAACTTTCAACTAAAAAGCAGTCAGAAACAAAAATAAACAACAAAACCACTTAATGGAAAGATTCCTTCAATGGAATTGTCGAGGCTTTCGCAATACAAAAGACGATTTATATGACCATCAACCGGCATGATCTAGCAGGCATATCCCTACAGGAAACCTACTTAAATTCACGAGTTTGTCCCACCATTAAAAATTACACCATCTTCAGACGAGATAGGAGAATAGACTCGCCAGCCCGTGGAGGAGTGGCAATTCTTGTTAGAAACAACGTTCCATCGAAACATATTGCTCTTCAGACCCCTTTTGAAGCAGTGGCAGTGCGTATTGTAATTGGCATCACTCTTACAATAGCATCAATATATATCCCTCCTAATTTCTTTTTCACTTCAGACGACCTAGAAAATCTAATAGACCAGCTACCATCTCCGTTCTGCTTGCTCGGAGACTTCAATGCACATCATTCGCTGTGGGGATCTCCAACAATTGACAAGAGAGCTAATAGAATCCTTTCTTGATGCTTATCAACTCACCATTTGAAATACTGGCGAGCCAACCTACATTCATTTTTCTATGAATGTAGGTTGGACTGGATCCATGAGTTCAATAGATCTCTCGATCTGTTCTCCCTCCATATATACTATTATGGAGTGGTCTGTTCTTGACAGTCCACTGAACAGTGATCACCTACCAATTCTCTGCAAACTCCAAACACGAGCAAACTCCCCTTCCCCACGTCGCTCCATTTGGAAATTCCGTAGGGCACACTGGAGTGAATATGCCTCTCATGTTCAGTTAGATGATAAAATAATACAATCTCAGACCATAGAAAATGTCACGGAACACATTACTACTCAAATATTACTAGCTGCAACAATTGCAATACCAAAATCTTTACCGGGGAAATGTAAACACAGTAACTACTGGTGGAACCAGGATTGTATGCATGCGAAACGGGAAAAAAACAGATCTTGGAATTTATTTCGTAAATTCCCACAACTAGTAACCTAATTAACTTCAAAAGACTGAGAGCCAAGTTCCGCAAAATAAGAAGAAATGCAAAGAAAGAAGCCTGGATCAACTTCTCCTCAAGTATAAATAAGGACACAGATAGTAGAATCATTTGGAGGAAAATTCAAACGCTCAATGGGAAATATGTCCAGTCCCCAACTACAATACTAAATTGGGAAGGGAAGGAGTTGTCATCACCAGCAGAAATAGCAAATGCCTTAGCGGAATCATTTGCCAGCATATCAGCAATATCCACCTTTAACCCAACCTTTCAAAGAATTAAAGAATCTGCAGAAAAGCGTAAGATTAATTTTTCTACGGCAGTTTCACATCCATACAACCATCCATTCACATTAGCAGAATTACTATGGGCACTCAATAAAACACCCAATAGTGCTGCTGGGCCAGATGGGGTCTATTATATAATGCTAAAGCAACTTGACAACATAGCAAAAAGAACATTGTTAAAATATTACAACCGTATTTTCTTAGAAAATACTTACCCACTCTCCTGGCATCATTGAATTGTTTTAGCCTTCCCGAAGCCAGGAAAGGATCGTACCTTTCCGCATAACTATAGGCCAATTTCACTGACTAGTTGTCTAGGAAAAGTCCTTGAAAAAATGGTTCACAGGCGGCTAACATGGTTCCTGGAAGCAAACAACTTACTAAACAGCAGCCAGTATGGATTTCGAAAGAACCGGTCCACGCTAGATGTGATGATAAAAGCAGAGGCAAACATCCGAAATGCCTTTATAAGGAGAGAACATCTAGTCATGATTAATCTCGATATTGAGAAAGCCTTCGATACCACCTGGCGATGTGGTGTACTAAAAGATCTCCATTCTTTCGGCTTGAGAGGTCAGTTACCTCAATTCATACAAAATTTTCTATGCAACAGAATGTTTCAGGTAAGGTATATGAACAATTTATCCAAATCATTTGAACAAGAGGAGGGTGTACTGCAGGGTTCTATTCTAAGTCCAACATTATTTGCAGTAAGAATTACAAACATGACACGGGAAGTACCAAATACAGTAGAATCGTACATGTTTGCCGATGACCTCATTATCTCCTGTCAATCCCAAACTATGAACACCATTGAAAGACAACTTCAAATTTCCATAGCTAAAATAGAATCATGGACATTGCGGAATGGTTATTCTTTAGCCGAAAAAAATCCACTGCAATTCACTTTTGTAAAAAACGAAAACTCCACCCAGATCCAGAAATATTTTTAAAAAACAGCCTGATACCTGTCACTAACAATTTTCGTCTGTTGGGGCTACATTTAGATAATAAACTTAATTTTGCTTCCCATGTATCTTACCTTCGAACCACGTGTATTAAAAAACTGAATATCCTACGAGTTTCCGCCATGTCCTTTGGTGCTGACAGAAGTTCTCTTAACGAAACAGGCCTACGCGCTCTGGATTCATTAAGAAATTTATTATAGTTACACACAGAGCGTACAAATAAAGAAGAAATATATGAGCTTTCGGCTATATGGTAGCCTTCATCAGAATTAAAAATACATGAATGGCAGTTGGAATGAAGATGTGCACTGCCAGGTGCGTGAGACGCGAGGTTTAATTGTTTGTTGACGTCTGTGGCTGTGACGCATGATGACGTGGCCAGCGCTTGTCCAATGATAGAACTACTGACTCTGTGATCGGGTTGACTTGGCAACCACTGTTCCTGTTCAAGGATTTATCCGAAGATTTTATATTTAACGATTCCAACCAGGTACGTTTTAGGTAATGGTGGGATCTGTCTACCACCACGACATCGCGGTGTGGGTCGATGTCGTGGTGGGTTGTCCAGACATGTTCGGCGATAGCTGAGTGTTCTATATCCGCTAAACGGATCGCTCTTTTGTGCTCCGAGAGACGTTTCTCGAGTCGACGTCCAGTCTCTCCAAAGTAGCAGCTAGTGCAGTCACGGCAAGAGATGCGGTAGACCAAACCGCTCTGCAGAAGGGTGGGGACAGGTGTTTTCACGTTGGAAATGAAAGAACGCAGTTTCTTGCCTGGGAGTTGGATGCACTTTATTCCGTGCGTTCTCAGGATTCTACCGATCTGTTGTGACAGGTTGGGGTAGTATGGGATGAATGCCCTCGTGGATGGCTCGTCACTGTTGGTGTTGTAGCTGGTCGTCACGATGTCACGTGTCTGTAGATCACACCTGTCGAGGACGTCAATGGGGTAGCCACACCTCGTAAGGTCTACTTTGACCCTAGTGACCTCTTTGCGTCTTTCATCAGCGGAGCTGGAGTGTGTCCAGGCGCGAGTAAGCAAGGTTCGGGCAGTGGAGAGGAGGTGGCCTCGCGCGTGTGCTGACCGGAAGTTGGTGAACTGGCCAGCACACATGGGCTTACGATAAACTGTAGTCCTCAGGTATGTGCCTTCACGTCGGACAAGTGTATCTAGGTATGGTAAAGAGTTGTTCGACTCCAGCTCAATCGTGAATTTTATGAAGGGCGATAGTGAGTTGAGGTATGATAGAAGTCGCTGACCTGAGTCTCTAGGGATGACCACGAACACATCGTCAACATAGCGACACCAAAAGGCGATGTGATCTGGTGCGTGTGCAAACGCACGTCCCTCTAACTCCTCCATCACGATGTTTGCTGTGACTGAGCTGACAGGGGAACCCATGGCCGTGCCATGTATCTGCTGGTAGACTGAGTCATTAAATATGATCGCACCCCCTGTTAAGCACAGTCTGAGGGCGGCGGAAATGTCATCGGGTGTGAGACCAGTTCTTTCGTTGAGGGTTCTATCATTGTCCAAGAGTTGTTTTGCACAAGAAATGGCAAGTTCCACAGGGATGGAGGTAAAGAGCGATATGACGTCGAACGATGCCATAACTTGATCCTGCGAGATGGATACAGTGCGAATCCTCTTTATGAATTCAACACTGTTGGAGACGGTGTGGGTGGTCTTGCCAACTAGAGGAGAAAGAAGTCTCGAGACAAATTTAGACAGCTCGTAAGTCGGTGATCCACAGCAGGATACAATTGGTCTCAGTGGTGTGTCTTCTTTGTGCACTTTCGGTAGGCCGTAAAACCGTGGGATCTGACATCCGGAGGCACGGAGGTGATTACGGGTTGACTGTGTGATCTTCCCTTGTTTCAGCCAACTGTTGATGAGGATATTCACCTCTGATTTGCACACGCACCAGATCACATCGCCTTTTGGTGTCGCTATGTTGACGATGTGTTCGTGGTCATCCCTAGAGACTCAGGTCAGCGACTTCTATCATACCTCAACTATCGCCCTTCATAAAATTCACGATTGAGCTGGAGTCGAACAACTCTTTACCATACCTAGATACACTTGTCCGACGTGAAGGCACATACCTGAGGACTACAGTTTATCGTAAGCCCATGTGTGCTGGCCAGTTCACCAACTTCCGGTCAGCACACGCGCGAGGCCACCTCCTCTCCACTGCCCGAACCTTGCTTACTCGCGCCTGGACACACTCCAGCTCCGCTGATGAAAGACGCAAAGAGGTCACTAGGGTCAAAGTAGACCTTACGAGGTGTGGCTACCCCATTGACGTCCTCGACAGGTGTGATCTACAGACACGTGACATCGTGACGACCAGCTACAACACCAACAGTGACGAGCCATCCACGAGGGCATTCATCCCATACTACCCCAACCTGTCACAACAGATCGGTAGAATCCTGAGAACGCACGGAATAAAGTGCATCCAACTCCCAGGCAAGAAACTGCGTTCTTTCATTTCCAACGTGAAAACACCTGTCCCCACCCTTCTGCAGAGCGGTTTGGTCTACCGCATCTCTTGCCGTGACTGCACTAGCTGCTACTTTGGAGAGACTGGACGTCGACTCGAGAAACGTCTCTCGGAGCACAAAAGAGCGATCCGTTTAGCGGATATAGAACACTCAGCTATCGCCGAACATGTCTGGACAACCCACCACGACATCGACCCACACCGCGATGTCGTGGTGGTAGACAGATCCCACCATTACCTAAAACGTACCTGGTTGGAATCGTTAAATATAAAATCTTCGGATAAATCCTTGAACAGGAACAGTGGTTGCCAAGTCAACCCGATCACAGAGTCAGTAGTTCTATCATTGGACAAGCGCTGGCCACGTCATTATGCGTCACAGCCACAGACGTCAACAAACAATTAAACCTCGCGTCTCACGCACCTGGCAGTGCACATCTTCATTCCAACTGCCATTCATGTATTTTTAATTCTGATGAAGGCTACCATATAGCCGAAAGCTCATATATTTCTTCTTTATTTGTACGCTCTGTGTGTAACTATAATAAATTTCTTAGAAGTTCTCTTCTTCATCTCTATAGAGCTTTAATAAGATCGCACTTAGATTATGGATCACCTGTCTATGACTCCGCTAGGAACAGTTCCCTGTTACATCTGAACACCATACAGCATAGTGCCCTTAGGATAGCTGTGGGAGCCTTCAGAACATCTCCGATCTGCAGTGGAGGTTCATTTGCCTGTATATTGAGGCAAATGAACCTCCACTGCATCTAAGGAGAAAATCCTTATTATGTAACTGTGCACTAAAGATTAAGAGTATTCCATCACATCCTAGCTGGCAGCACTTGTTCGACACTAAATACACCATGCTGTATCAAAATAAACCTAATGAGAATCGCCCCGCAGGGCTTCGACTGCAAGAGCTCATGATCAGTTGGAACATTAATTTTCAGAATGGCTTCCAAGACCTTTGTACTCCTGAACCTCCCTGGACTGAATTCGTACCCCACTGTGACAATTTCTTTTTAAGATGGGGGAAGACATCCCTGGCTAATACAAATTTTCAACAGCTCCATAAATCGCATTCCTTGGAAAACTCAGGAAAAGTACATATCTATACTGATGGCTCCAAAACAGATACAGCCGTACTGCAGCAGTTTCTTCCAACTTCTCAGTAGCTGTGTCTCTTTCCACTGAATGCGGTATCTATACTGCAGAATTATTCACAATAAAACTGGCTCTAAATAACTATGATTTTTAGTGTTTCTCACCAACCATGGAATAAAACGAAAGACGAAAAACCCAAATTTTAAAATATTTAATATTTACAATAAATTATTTACAAACAAAATACCATATTACTGATAGTAATTTTAAAATAAGACAACGGTGATATACAGGATAATAATGAAATACCGAATTTAAAATACAATAAAATATACTAGGTTAAAAGCGCTAAAATACTAACTGAAGCTTTCAAAGGCTTCTGCCTTCTTTCTCAACAGTGTACTTCTATTCTGCGGTGCATCATTAAATACCAGCAGGTTCATGGTGTGTCTCACGTGAACGTGTACTGTTCCCGTCAGAACCGGAAGTGGCTCGGGAGCGTTTCAGGCAAAAACGTTCATCCCCTCCAAGGATTACCGCCTCAAAGAGGGGATGAATGCATGTGCCCCTATCTCTATTTATATTTTTCTCAGTAGAACTAATTCGCAAGCTCTCGAGCCAGTTGCGGTCCCAAAATCTATGCGCCCGATCAGTGATGACCGCTTCATCTGGGGAGATTTGACGTTGCTTCTCCCAGAAATGTTCAGCTACGGCGGATTTACCATAGTCTGCATTTCTTATCGCATTTGTGTGCTCCCCCAGACGATCTTTGAGATGCCGTTTTGTTTCTCCCACATAACACTCCCCACATTCCGGGCATTTAATACTGTATACGACCCCACTTATATTTTCATTTAAGACAGGGTCCTTCACCTATGACACGATTGTGTGCAGCTTCCTGCCTGGGAGCTGCACACAACGTGTCTGGTAATTCCTTAATACGCGAGCTAAACGCTCGGATAAACCCGGATAGTAGGGAATGTATGCGGTGGCTATTGGCGTGAAGGACTCACTTCTACTCTGCCCTCCACTAATTATTTCTCTATGATCCTCCGGGGGTAGCCACACTTCAAAAGATCCGCCGTAAGATCCGAGCGTTTAGCTCGCGTATTAAGGAATTACCAGACATGTTTGTGAAATAACTAAATTTAATACATGTGCACAACAATGAACAAAGATCATGCATGGATATTTCTTTCTTACTCTGGACTGAAATCCATTCAATTTCTTGGCTATTTTACCAGCACCATCATAAGTTTGAGCAATTAACTTATTCTTGCAGATCACATTTTCAGTACTCTGAAAACCATGGTCAGCTAAGGCACTTGCTGAATGCTTTACACTCACATCTGTAAAACCAATAAATCATTCTATGACAGCATTATCCTTAGTAATGAACTGCAAAATGGTCGACAGTTGTGAATAATTCAACACATTCCCGGGCGGAACCACGTTTTTTCTCACAAATAACCCTTCTAAGTACAAGGTTGAAGTGAAAGGTCCTTTAAGCACTTCAGATCACAACTTGGTGATTGTCTCTTCTCCAATGGAACCTTTATCTCATGCCTATTCCCAACCTCGTTTTGTTTGGCATTACAAGAATGCAAAATGGGATGACCTGGGATTTTCTAGGCAAAATGATATATCTCTTTTGGGGATTACCCTGACTTCTAATCTCTCTTGGCACAAGCACATTACAAATATTGCTTCCTCTGCATCTAAAAAACTTGGTTTTCTCTTTCGCTCTCGGCGTTACTTTTCTCCCAAACAGCTGCTCACTCTGTATAAATCGCAAATCCGCCCTGCCATGGAATATTGTTCCCACATCTGGGGTGGTGCCCCCAAAACCTCTCTCAGGCTTCTTGATTCCATTCAGAAGAGGGCAGTTAGGTTAATTAATGATTCATCTCTAACAGAGTCTCTCCACTCGCTTTCTCATAGACGCACTGTTTCTGCTGCATGCCTCTTCTACAGATACTTCCATGGGCACTGTTCTTCTGAATTGGTTTCTATAATTCCGCTCTCTCTTTCAAAAGAGTCCAAACACCTGCCGCCACCTGCCAACATCCATTTACTGTCCAACTTCAAACCCACAGAACCAACTTTTCATCTTCCTCATTTATTCATTCAACTGCCGTTTTCTGGAACAACCTTCCTTCATACGTATTTCCTGAAAATTACAATCTACAGAAGTTCAAGTCCAATATCAAAAAAATCTTCTTTCGTCCTCTCAACCTCCAACCCAAGCATGGTACTAAGTACTATAGGTTATAATACCTCTCGTGTTTGGGGTTCTCATAAAAAAAAAAAAAAAAAAAAAAACATCAGAAGTCTCATTGAAAGGAATTGTAACAGACTCTTTAATTTTAGTTTGTATTTCAATTCAACTTAACCTTTTAAATTGCATCTATCATGTCATTTTGAATTCTGTTTGATAGCTGTATTTAAGTGATTTGCCAATCTTTTATCATATAGACTTACAAGTTGATATGATAAAATATTGTAAATATAGATTCACAACTTCCACATAATTTCCTAGAGTTTTGAAAGTATCAGCTTCAGAATGACCATGAAATGACAATTCTTGGAAACCTAGGAATATAATTACATAAATCATATATATATATAGCCTTTGCAATATATCTCTATTTTTGCTAACCTTTTCATTATGCCACTGTATATGAAGTTTTCTTTTTGCTCCTTCGATTTCAGTTCTATATACACATTACTGAATGATTTTAGATCAACTCAGGATTTTATGCTTATTTGATATCATTTATGTTTTTGCAAGGTAGTGTGTAAATTGTTTAAATAATTGTATTCTTTTTCATTTCAAACATTTTTTTCTGAAAAAAATATCAAGCATGGTCAGCAGAACATCTTACCTAATTCTGCACTTCTGGTTAACCATGTTTTTTCCTCATACATGCTACTCTGAAAATGACAAACAAAATTCATACCTTCAGTATACAAATTAGATAAATTTGGTGTTCCCTACGAATTATCACTGTTGCTTTCTTCTCTTTGAAAAATATTATTCAAAAGTTTTGCAAAAATACACATTTCATCAGCCATTATTGGTTATGTAGTCAAATTCACATTTATTAAAACTTCCCTGTCTATTTGCCCAATGTCAACATACCATCATAAAAGCCATTGTAAACTGAAAAAGCTATATGATAGCAGCATGACCCTTGCAGTATTTTTCTGTGCATATGTGACATCATCATGCAGTTGATGGTGCTTCTTTTCTATGTATGTGAGTTATGCTAAAACTTTTCAGCTTTTTTGAGAGTTTGGAGAGGAAAATTTTAGCTTTCTGAAACCTCAGAGAGGCAATTTTTGTATATTTATTACCATTCTTATTTGAAACGGGACTTAAAATATTGAGTATTGTTTTAAACAAACAGTTTGAATTTAATAGCTAAAGAAAAATATTTTTACTATTAAAAACACACAAATAGAAATTTAAACAGTGCAATTGGCATTACTGGTGATGCAGTTTATGACTTTCATGCCTGGAATGCATACCAATGATATTTATATATTATTACCCCCCACCCCTACCCCCCACACGTGAAGGGTACTAAATATATAGTATTTAATATTGAGCATAAGTTAAATGTTAAGAAGACAGAAAATACTTGTTGACAATATGATGAAAAATTTGGCTTTTTGACTCGATTTGGCTCCTTCATCTCACCATCATATTATAGTTGGTAGCTTAGAGTTTCACCCTCTTTTCTTTTTGCAAAATATAGTAAAACTACTTTAATTTCATTAAAGAATACAGCCATGTATTCTTTAATGAAAATATTCTTCTCGGGTGTTTACACCCGAGAAGAATATTTTGCCATAATTTTTCAGATAGCCGCACAAAAAGAACAACTTTATTCTGCTGATTTTCATTTCTTATTGCAGTGCATACATTACAGCCCCGGGATGAACTGTATTCTCAGTTCAGAAAGCAACAGCTATTAATAAAAGAACTTGAAGTTTATTAAAAAATAATACTTTATTTTCAAAGAAAATAAATTACAAATTTTCAACTCCTAACTCATATTGCCGATACAGTTGTTAGTAAAGCCCATCTTACCCTGTCAATAAGTTAGTAAAGACTGCTTTCCTTGTCAACGACGATTACAAAAGATCAATGAGAGACAAATGCAGGCCCCCCCCTGCGGCCATTAGCTAATATAATAGAGGTAGCACTTGCTGATCCAGATGCCTCCTAGAGAGTTACTAATGAGTTCATTCTAGTAATATTTAGCGGTTGGCCTGCAAAATACCATTTTAGGGCTGGATTCACGAAATATAAGCAATATTGGATCTCACAATAATGCAAGAAAAGTAAGCTTATATAGCATCGGCCAAAAGAAAAATCCCATTTCACTTATCCATCCCCTCAATAGTTTGTCTAATTCTTCCTTGAATTTATTCAAACTATCCACTTCTACAACAGTGGGTGGAAGCCTTTTCCAGCAATCAACCACCCAATAGCTGAATGCAAACTTCCACGCATTTATTCTGAAACAATCTTTCCTCAATTTGAATTTATGCCCCTTCCCCACATAGGCTGAACATAAATTCAAGTTGAGGAAGGATGGTTGCAGGATAGATGTGCAGAAGTTTGTCTTCAGCCAATAGGTGGTTGATTGCTGGGACAAGCTTTCATCCATTGTTGAAGTGGATAGTTTGAATAAATTCAAGGAAGAACTAGACAAACAATTGGAAGGGATGGATAGGTGAAATGGGACTTTTTTCTTTTTTTTTTGGTTGATGCTTTATAAGCTTGCTTTCTTGCATCATCTGTCACTATTAATACTAAAAATAGCAGTAAAAAGGAGAGGAGAGAGCATACAGCCTTTGGGAGGAAATACTCTGTTTTAAAGAAGGCTGACAATTCTAAGATAGCAAACAGACTTAAAGCAATACCACCACTTTGCTTATTGCAAGCTTGCAGTGGTGAAACCCACACATATTTCCTGATTGAAGTGACTCTGGCCATACATTTTTCCAACACGTATTTAATGTTGACACTTTTACTTGTTTGAGCAATAAAGCTAAGAGGCCAATACAGTCCACAATTGAAAAATGTTTCCATGCCTCCCTCACTTCAATTTTCTATCAATTCAATTCGAAATCAATTTTTTGACAAAATCCATTGTAACAATTTTCTGATGTAATGAGTTTCAAAGGTAGATATAATACTTTGATCTAATTAAAGAAGTTGTACTAGGTTGTTGGAACATTACTTCAACATTTGGATGACTTATCTTTTGGATAGCCTGGCACGTTATCCAATAGTAATAAAACTTTGAAATCTAGATTTTTCCACAAGTTCAACTAGCACAGAACCTAACACAGGGATTTTCCAATAATATTTTTTGCATAATGATTAGCAAGCCAAAAGCAGGGATTCACAAAAAAGAATGGAAATTTTTAAAAATTACATCCAACATAATAGCAGAGTTTTTCTCTGCAAAAAAGCTCAAAAATACTGTGTTATGCGAGGTTGCCACACTTTATCATATCAATTATGTTAGAGCGAAACCATGTTGTAGAATACCGTGTTATAAGGGGGTAGCTTGTAATTGGCTTTACAAGCTTCCTGTTTTACTTATTCTATTATTTTTTTTCAGTTTGTTTCATCTTTATTAAACACTCTTCTTACATGCACAAAATTATAACTTATTTCTGTTTTTGATTATTTAATTTTTTTTTGTCCTCACCTTTTTCCCATTATATATATATATATATATATATATATATGAGGTCAGCATTTTTACTGTTTTGCCGTGAAATTTTACAGCCGGATGCCCTTCCTGATGCCAACCCTCACCTTTATCTAGGCTGGGGATATGCAGTGGTCATTCGCTGACCTTCCACATCCTCTGTATTTGGTGGTCACGGGCTCGAACCCCGGTCTAATCAGGAAGCGTGTGCTACGCACTGCTGCTCCTGCCCACCTGGCTATGGAGGTGCTTTTTTGATTATTTAATCTGCACTCTAAATTTTCTCTCTCTCTCTATGAACTTATCATAACTTTTCTTTTTGGGTAACTAATTTTCATGCCAAATTGTGTATAACCTTTATTTAAATTATTTAGAGATTCTTAAAGGTTCTGAGATATTATTTAACATCTCACTATTGTTAGCATACTATAATGATCCAGTTTTTACAGCTACCATGCTTAACTTTGTCAGTTAATTACATTCTTTTATTATATGAGTATAAATTTAGAGCTATAAAGCTTAACTGCAAAAGGAATTGTAGAAATTGTGGAATATGTAGAAATATTGTAAAAATTGTGCAGAGACATTCATTCTGTATATGGTTTTTATGGCAAATTGAACTTTGCATATAGAAACATCATACTTCTCGTACTGTGAAGCAATCCAGTGAGTTATCTCATTCTTAATCTTTAAATAAATTGTATTTCTCCATTATACTTCTTATTATGAGGAAGTGCTATTTATTCAAAGGTAAAAAAGTGAGTTTATAACCAATTTCGATATTCTTCTATGTGCAGACTTCAGTTTAGTGTTATAGCTACGTAAGAATGATTCTTTTGAATGACTTATACTGTCATTTTATTAAATGATCCATTAAAATTACAAAAAGAAGTGGCAATAAGGTACAGCCCTTCCTCACTCCAAGTTTATATAATTTTCCAGTGCTTCCTTCAATTCTTACTGAAGATATATCATTTTTATATATAGACATTTTATTTTCCCTTCATGGATTATTCTTGTTTCCATATTTTTCAAAAATTTAAAAGAACAGATTTCTTTGGTATTTATTCATATTCTAATGTGAGTATATATTTTGCATTCTTATACCTTTATGTAGGTTTTTAATTTGTCAGAAAGACGCCATGACTTAACTAAATTAAACCCTCAGGTAAGAGTCATTTTCAGTTCTTCTTTCTGTATATATAAGTTTTTTTATTTATTTTAGTTGAGTGTATATATATACAGGGTGATTCACTACCAGCGCAACAAACTTGCAGGAGGTGTAGGGGGCACAAAGACGAATCAGAATCACATTGCATTGCAGGGTCCGAAATGCCTTCGTCATGTGGTAGAGGACGTTGAACGGGAGGTTGCACGAACAGCAATCCCGCTGGAAGTCAGCATTTGCAAACTGGTTCCCGAGACAGTAGAATGGACGAGTATTCAAACGTTGAACTGGCCGACATGCACCTCGCATATGGAGCTGTGGACTGTAATGGGCGCGCCGCTCTGCGCTTGTACCAGGAATGTTTCCCGCACAGGTGTGCTCCTCATCATACGATTTTCGCACATGTGCACAGAAGGTTACGTGATACTGGTTGTTTCACAAGAGGTACCATGAATCGAGAGCGAACAATGAGGACACCAGACAACGAGGAGAATGTCCTACGTCTTGCAGAAGGCAATCCGAGTATGAGTACTCGAGCGATAGGCCAATGATTGGGTATTTCCCAATCCACTGTATGGAGGATACTGTCAACAGACCAAATGAGTTCATACCATCTGCAACGTGTCCAGTCATTGGAGCCTGCAGATTATCCATTCAGGAGGATTTTTGCTACTTGGTTTCTTCAACAGAAACGGTTTGCAAATACTGACTTCCAGCGGGATTGCTGTTCACACGACCTCCCGTTCAACGTCCTCTACTGCATGACGAAGGCATTTCGGACCCTGTAATGCTATGTGATTCCGATTCGTCTTTGTGCCCCCTACACCTCCTGCAAGTTTGTCACACTGGCAGTGAATTACCCTGTATATATGTATATATATATATGTATATATGAAGAGTTATTCAGAACTGCATGTCATAAATTCTATATTGGTTCATGACGACAAAAGGAATTTAAATTTCTTAGGAGTTTTTTTGAGAATATGATATTTTTTTTAAAAAAAAGCACTATTAAAGTGCTGTGATGTCACTTCCAGTATAGGAAAAATAGATGCAAATTGAAATGATCCACATTGGAATACATTAAGTTAACATAAACACGACACAATCATCATGAATTCAGAAAATAAAATTTATTAAAAAAACTTGAACACAATACAATTATTGTGCACACTCAGTGTTCAGTGTGGTCACCAACACTGGAATGTTTACCTCTTAAACTGAACACATCTCATTTGGGATTATTATTTTGATTATATTTTTATGAAATTTTCTGAATTGCAACTATAATAAAATGGTAACAACTATAATAAACATTATTTTTATTGAGATGTTTATATCTAAAATCTGGGACACCCCCAAAAAATTGAATTTTTTTTATTTATCATATTTTATTTTTTTGTTAGCATTTTGTTAATGCATTACTGTAGAAAAAAAAAAGCAGAAATAAATTAATTAATAAAGTACAATATGTTATTATTTACAACAGTTAATATCATTACAGTGTCAGTCAGTTCACATTCTTAAATGCAAACTTTGCAAAGTCCCTAATCAAAATATTAAAGTAAGATTTTTTTTGTAATTGTCTGCAACTTTTAAATTATAATTACAGTAAATTAAACTTTCATTTAAATTTCATATTCAGCAAAAATTTTTGGAGCACAAGGAGGCACAAAAATCATAGTGTCATAAGCTGCCCCCAACGGAATCTACATGTACTACTGAGGTAAATACTACAGTTGTTGATATTATTATAAACATTGTTTTCTCCTTTTTTATGGGATTCCCCCCCCCCCCCCACCTTATGATGGGTACTGCTACCAAGTGGATGGGATGGTTGGTTGTGTCAGGTTACTATTATTATTATTATTACTGTTGGTCAAGGAACTCCTTACTATCCTACAGGTGTTCAGGATCACACCTTTCTGGAGTTGGATCCTGTTGGGCAGGATCGTCTTGTCTGTTGTTATCGCACAGGCCTAGTATAATTTGTGAGTAGGGATCTCTAGTACTGCGTGAGGTCTGTACTTGTAATATGGTACACTTTCTTTGATCAACTGGTATTGTTTTGCTAGCATTATTATTATCATAAAAAAAGCTCTTTCTCCTTTATGGGATTTTTCCACCCAATGACGGGTACTGGCATCAAGTGTATGTAGTGGTTGGTTGTGTCCAATTACAATTTATTGTTATTACTGTTGGTCAAGGAACTCTTTTACAATCCTACAGGTATTCAGAATCACAGCTTTCTGGAGTTACATGTAAGTGTTCTCTGGAAGGCCTATTGCTGCTTAGTTCTTATGGAGGCTCTTTGGTACCATGCTGGTGGTCGACACAATGATTGGGTGGGCCATTACTTTTCCATACACTGCATTTCTTTGACTTCCTTTGAAGTCTTAGGACTCTGTACTGCCTGATCTTTTCCTCATGGGCTATCTGGAGGTTGCTGGTGTTGGGCATTGTTATGTTGATCGGGTAAGTAACCCTTTCCTTGTTGTAGATAAGGATTATGTTTGGTCTGTTGTGCAGGAGTGTCTTGTCTGTTATTATGGGATGGTTCCAATATAGTTTGTGAGTAGGGGGTCTCTAGTATAGCCTAGGATTCATACTTGTAATATGGTGCACTTTCTTTGATCAACTTGTATTTTTGTGCTAGCTTCTGATGAATTATCCTGGCTACCTGGTCGCATCTGTGAGTGTACTCCAGCTGGCTGACTCTGCATCCTGCAGTGATATGCTGGATTGTTTCTGGGGCCAGGTGAAATTGTTGTCATGTGTCACCTGTCACCCCGGGGTCCTTGGTGTTGTATTTCTGTAGTTCATGGTGTTGATTACCTGATCTTGGATGGCAAGCAAGAATCCTTCAGGCTTGGGGAAGAGCTTCCCATTCGTGAGCTGAGCGTTGGAAGCCATCTTATCTGTGTAGTCTTGATGGAGGCCATTCTAGAGTCTGCCATGGAGTGTCTTCTTCGTCCATCTCTCTATCTTTGTTTCTTCTGTCTGTGTGACTGGGGTTTCCTTGTTAAGGTTGAGTGTTGTGTGCCATTTTTCTATCTTTCTTATGGCTTGGTAGATTTGTGCTTTTCTGAGTTTGTGGTGTCTTTATCCACATTCAGATGGATGGTTCTTTGAGTCAGAGACTCTGGGATTGTCAGGGTGACTTGTTATCTGGATGAATTGCGTTGCTAGGTGTCTGTGTGTGTGTGTGCAGCTGAATTTCTTGTACAAGTAGTTGTGGATGTTATCTATTCCTGGGATTTGCCAGTTGTGGAACTTCCTGATTGACTATTGTACTTCTTCCTCATAAATCTCCCATTCTGTCACCTCTTGTATGTTCTTGGTTTTTTTCCATACTAGATTTAGCCAGGGGGGGGGAAGGCCATTATGGCTAATTTCACTGTTCCTTAGGTTGCCGCAGAATTTCCTGAGTGCCTTCTGGTTGGGGGGGGGGGAGAGGGTCTGTTGCCTTCTTTTTTCCTCCTGTTTGATTTTCCTGTAGAAGGCTCTTTGGGTTTTATCAAATATCTTGTTGTCTGTTTTCCTCTGGGCACTCTCTCTTTAATGGTAAAGTCTTATGGCGTGTCAGGAGTAGTTTCTGCTTGAGGGTGTTAAGGTATTCTGTGATCCTCTGATTACAAGTCTCATGTGAACTATGGATGGTGTCTTTTTTGAGGATGGTCTTCACTTTTCTGATCAGCTTCTTACTTCTGGTATTCCATTGGTACTGGGTCAGTTGCCTAACTTCACTCTAACCTCTTCTGCCTTCTGATGTCGCCTTTTTTTCCCAGATCACTGGCTCCTTGTGTTTTGTTTTCTGTTGGTCTCCAGTTTCCCTCCTTTCATCCTAGTGGTTGCTACAGTGGTACAGTAAATGGTTGTGGATGTTGTCTAGTGTTACTTCATTGTTGTTGATGTAATCTGGTATTATTGGGCCAATACTAATGGGCTTTTGCTGAACTAGCCAAAAAAAATAAAATAAAATATTTTTAAAATAAATAAAAAATAATCAAATAAAAATATCTAAAAATAAATAATAAAAAATTAACAGTAAAAACAAAAAATAAATATATAAAATGAAAATAAACAATTTATGTTTCCTTCTTCACATAGTTAATTCTCTAGGTAAAATTTCAGTTTCTCCAGATAAGCTTAGGCAAAACCAGGTTTGAAAATAGAGTAGGATTTTCTTCAACTTGATGGATATTTCCATTTTATAGCTGAAGTATGAATTCAGATATGCTTTTTATTAATATCCATTATAGCTTGCTGTGGCAGTGTGGATTTATTTTGTGGGTGGAGTTCCATGAAATTGAATAGGCTTACTGAATTGCTTTGGGAAAATTCTTTAGGCTAGAAAGGTTTGATAGCACAGAACTTAGTGGTATCATCTGTGTTGTCTTCAAATCTTTCTTTCAGATATCTTGTGGAGATTTCCACAATTACATCCAGCATGTGAACAGAGACAAGACCCTCATGGTTTGAGGTGCCAGTGACTCCAGTAAGCAGTGAGCTAGGAGATAGCTGTTGGTTGCTGTCAAGTGACCCAGGGGAGGGTGTTTAGGTTGGTATATAATATATTTAGTTTGGTATTTAAATAACATACCTCATTCTATTTATCATCCTTGTATTCTTCTTTTGATTTTTCCCTGTGTTTCTTTATTTTTTCCTCCTTTTTCGTTTTTGTTTTCTTTTGTTCCTTCTCTCTTTGTAGTTGCGATATAATCCAGAAGATCAAAAGTTTCGGGGAGAATGTGTGTGTGTGACCCTTTCCTGCAGATGTCTGAAATTTAGAATGATTCTTTCCGGTACTTCTAATAAATTATTATTAGTAAATCTTCATTTGTTTCCTTGCTAGAACATTTTCTGGAATTTAATCCTCTGGCTTTACGTTCTTATTTGTCACTTTGTATGTTTCCTCAGAAAATTGGCTGATTGGGACAGTCATTTTTTATTACATCTTTTCTGCATATCAATATATTTATGAATTGTAGTTGGCATATAGTGTCAATTTAGACACTGCAAATTCTTCTGCACTTTGTATATATTGTGAAATTCTTAATGTTTATTTTTGTTTCAAAGTTATAGCTTGCAACTTTATTGCAAATTTTCTGACAAATTTCTTGTCTAGTTCAGTTATTTCTGATAACAGATGCCGGTTATCAAAGAATTTTCTCTCTGTGTTTGCGTTGTTCAGAGTTCCTCTTTTTTGTTTTTCAAAAAATACTACACTGGGTAGTATTTTTTTGTAAAATACTACCCAGTGTAGCATTTTACAAAATTGAGTGTAGTACCACATAACTTGATTATTGTTCTGTAATTAGCATTAGCATTAGTAGAGGCATTTGATGCAAGAAAGCAAGCTTATGCAGCATCAGCCAAAAAAAAATAAAGTAAAATAAATAAATAAAAAATAACCACTTCCACTTCACCCCTCTGTTCGTTCGAAATACCTGTCCAGCTGAGCCTTAAACTTATTTAGGCTATCAACTTCCACGACAAGGGATGGAAGTCTGTTCCACCTACCAACCACCCGCTGGTTGGTAGGTGGAACAGATATAATTCCAGAATAATATTCCATGTGTGCTACCAGGCATGGATTTTGGTGTTTGTAGTCCATAGGCACTTTTAGCATTAGTAGAGGCATACAATGCAACAATGCAAGAAAGCAAGCTTATGCAGCAGTAGCCAAAAAAAAAAAAAAAAAAAAAAAACCCCTCCCATTTCACCTCTCCATTCGTTCCAAATGCCTGTCCAGCTCTGCCTTAAATTTATTTAGGGTACAGCACCCTAGCATATATTTAGAGCCCATATTTGTTGGGCTTTGAAGATATATATACTGTTTGAAACTACATTTTCCTCTGAAGGCCTGTAATTTCTCATCAATAGTTAAATTCTGACCCGGAGAGTCAGAATTTAACTATTGATGAGTCTTGCAGTTTTCTACAAATTCAGTGAAAATCACCCCTTATGGGGGTGAGGTGATTACATTTTCTTCTCTCATCCTGGTTGCTTGATCATCGAATCTTATACACCTAATGAGGAACTTGAAGTGTCTCTGGTTGATTACTAAGCGAAATTTTTCAACGGCATTTCTGTGAGTGCCCCATAACTCTTCCAATCTCTGCTTGTTACTCCAAAGTGCTCCATCTAAATAAAGAAGGCCAATATAAACTTTTATCTTAATTTTGTCTGTAGATTTGGCATCTCTTTCCTGGCTGTAGTTTGACTGAACAGTTTGAATATATTGATTGTGTATTCAACAATTTTATCTAAAATTTTGTCTGTAATAAGGCTGATCCATGCTTTGGAGGGCATGCTGGCATTTCTTGGTTGACCAAAAACTCCAGGCAATTTTGTTAGAGGATTTTGAGATCTGTGCTGAATTTGTGTTGATCTCTCTCTACTTTCTTCCACTTTTTCGATTTATCCTTTCATATGAAAAAACTGTCAGTGTTGTCCTCTTTGTTGCAACTTTCCTCCTCTGATGTAGCATTTTGTGCACTCTCCTAAGTTGTCTTTTCTTGTTTCAACATAATCCTCATTGAATTCTGTCCCATCATCAAAGCTTTCATCATTACTTCCTCAGAAAACAACAGGGCATGAATAATTTTATTCATGCCCTTGGGTATAAGCAATCCATCCTGGCCATCAAAAGCAATGCAGCACCACTAATGCATATGGTCGCACTGTATCTCACAGATACAAATAACAGACTGAATCGAAACCAAAAGGCTTGGGGAAATGAAACTAATACCAATGGCTTCCAAGAAGTAATGTAGGAAGCTACAGAAAAGTACACACGTGCAGCTACATTTTGGTAAAGTGTAGTACATTTTGTTCCAAGAAACAAAGAAAGATATGACGTATGTATCTGAGAGATATGTAGCAACCAACGAAGGGTTAAAAACTGTCCGAGACCACTGTAGAATGCAAAATCAAGGGTATAGGGAAGAGTTTTGAATTTATGAATGCAAACAGGACTCCCCCCCCCTTGAGGCACACCGGCAGTTATGTGACGCGTGAAGGTCTTTGTTCCGATCTTTAGAACAAGTCCTCTTCGATAGGAGAGATTCTAGGAACCAGAGATGTTAGTCACATCATTAAGTAAATTTCACATATGCTGTGATCACCTAGTGGTTCTTTTATCTGCAGATTCTTAATGCATGAATAATCACTGCTGATAATCAGATCAACAGTATTATTCTTTCTTGTTGCCTCTCTCTCTCTCTCTCTCTCTCTCTCTCTCTCTCTAACATACTGCTGTAGAAAACACTCATCCAATAAATCCACAAAACAAGCTTCAATCAATATCCAGAAAATTAACATCCCACATTATATGACATTTTAATTTACTGGCTCATTCTATTCTCTGTAGAGTTGCTCATTGTATTTATCAGAGTCATTAAGCCTATAACACATTCCTGCTCACATTTTTGAATAGAATAGAATAGAATCTTTAATTGCAGCATGATATACATACAATTAGTCCCGTCACGACATGGTGGTGCCAGGGGTTTACAAAACATATTTACAAAAGAGACATACATGAGAAAAACATAAGTTACATCAGATTATCAGAAGGCAACAAAGCACAGTTTTACATTTTCAGTTCCACGAGGATTCCCTTCCTGTATTTTTTATTATTGACCACTTCTTGGAGGTCCCGTCGATGACTTGCAGTGAGGGCAGCATTTGCTTTGGCAGGAATCTGTTGGTTAGTACTAGCCGGTTACGGTTTGCTAGCAGCTGTGCCGAAGACTGGAGATAAGGGGGAGGAATGCGCCAAGAGCAGTGATCCCAGAAGTTCGGCTCTGTAATTTTACCGGTGGCCATCTTGATGGTGAACAGCAGCCTTCTTTCTCCGATATAGGATCAGAGCCTGCGTAGTTGAAGGGCTTCTGCTAACTGCATTGATCTGAGAGCTGGGGGAAGGTGGAGTTTGCTGTTGGCCCATTTTAGAAGCCAGAATTCGGTAGAGAATATTCTTTTAACGTTGGATTCGGCAGCTAAGGCCCATATCTCTGAAGCATACAGTATTGTCGGGTAAAGGATTGATATGATGTATCTTTTTACCAGTTGTGGGTCGGTGGTGTGGAGCAGCAGTTGTTTGGCGACCCAGTGTAGTGAATTCAGTCTCGACTGTATGAAGTTTACGTGATCATTGAATGATAGTTTGGAGTCGAACACGACCCCCAGATCTTTGTGCGTTTGAACACTTGGAACTGAGGAGCCGTTAAGCACAGGCTCCAACGTTGTTGGGCTGCCCTTTAGTGAATAAATTATTTGTGCCAATTTTAGGGGGCTGATTTGGAGGTTGAAAATATTGAGGTAGTCAGCCATGTCCTGCAGTTTGCTAGTGATTTGCTGAGTGGTTTTGGCTGCCAAGTTGGATGGCGATATCCTAGTAAGGAGCTTGACATCGTCTGCATATGTGATCCAATTGCACTTGTTGGTCACAAACGGCACCATGATTGCTGAGAAGAGAATGCAGACAGGACCCCCCCCCTTGAGGCACACCCCCCCCCTTGAGGCACACCGGCAGTTATGTGATGCGTGAAGGTCTTTGTTCCGATCTTTAGAACAAGGGTCCTCTTCGATAGGAGAGATTCTAGGAACCAGAGAACATCGCCCCGAAAATTGAAGTAGTTTTCTAAGAGACGTAGGAGATGAGGTATATAGATGGTATCAAATGCGGAATAGATGTCAAGATATATAACTGACAATTCCTGTCTTTGTTCAAAGGCTTCTAAGATGTGCAGAGTGGTTGTTGCAAGGATAGTTATAGTTGACCTTCCTGATATCCCATAGTGTATTTGCTGAGGACTGTCACAGAGAATTTGATGGGTGACAGATGGTAGCAGTGCTTTCTCCAGAATTTTTAGCAATACAGAGGCGCAAGCTATGTGCCTATGTTGGCTTGGGAGTGTCGATTGTTGGTGCTTAGGAAAGGGCCAGACAGAGTACCTGTTCCACTGGGGGTTGAAAGAAATGAACTTTGAGGCATCTGTTGTATAGTTGAGGAGTGAATCGATGATGAAGACACTTAAGCATTTGATTATGAACTGGGGGATGCCATCGTCACCGGTGGTTGCTGTGAGAGGGAGAGTATTAATGGCCTGCATCAGTCGTTGCTTGGAAATTCGGATTGTAGCAAGACTATCAGTGGGATGAGGGTTGAGGAGTGGCAGATTAGGTAGAGCTGGAGGTTGATTAGAAAATCTGGCAACATAGTTGAGCCAGTCAGTTTTGTCGATTTTGTTGGAAGAACTAGCCTTTGTTCTGTAGAATGGTTCCCCCTTTTTTAGGGTTTCTTTCGAGGTGCTTTTTAATTGCAGCTGATTTGTTTCTGTTGAATTCGGCCCTGGCTTTGGAGAATGAAATGCAGTCCTGGACATCGCCGGAAGCTTTCCACTTGGCATGTAGTGATTGTTTGTAGTGGAAACTTTGGTTGAGCTGGGGAGTCCACCATGCTCTGGAGCGTGGAGTAATGGTGACTGTCTTGGTAGCGGTGTGAAGGGCTATGGTATTGATCCATTTGGTCATTAAATCGATTGCGAGGCTCAGTTCACATCCATCTAAGATGTTCCATGGGACTGTGGATGCAGCTTCAATGCAGAGTGCTGGATTCAGAAATTTTGGAGCGGTGACCTTTTTCACAGATTTGGTTTTGGGGGTATTGAAATATTTTTTGGGTAGAAGAGCTGTAAATATGATTGGTTGGTGGTCTGATTGAAACATGTCGTATGTGGTTTCTTCGAGTTGGCATATTGCCGAGGAATAGACAATGTCCAGTAGGTTTTGGTCTCTCGTTGGCTGGTAGTTAATTTGGAATATTTGGATTGATTGTAGAGATTCTGTGAGACGACTTTTGAGGTGTTGGGTAGATGGTGGAAGATTGAAGTCCCCACATACAATATGAGTGGCTGCTGGGTGGAGATTATTTATTAACCAGTTAGTGGCTTCGTCGATAGCCATCATAGTTGGCGTTGGAGGAAGGTACAGGAATGTGACGTCTATAGTGGTACCTTGACGTTCCAGAGTTATCATTAAGGCTTCCACTTCTTGAGAGATACTTGAGACAGAGTGTACGATGGAGAACTTTATCGTATTTAAAATTATAGCAACTCCACCCCCCCTCTGTGGTTATCACGAGAGGCAGCCAGTACATGAAAGCCTGCAGGAATGGAGCAGCTTATATCTGTCTGGTTTGCCTCTAACCACGTTTCAGCGAGGCACAAGATGTCTAGTGAGTTTGAGAGTAGAATCTCTTCTAGTGTATTAAGTTTATTTCTTAAGGACCTGATATTCTGGAACATTACGCGGATGGTAGGAGAGGTTGTAATGCTTATCCTCACGGGAGGGAGCCTTGTTTCCAGGCTGCAAACAAGTAGAGGCTCTCGATAATGAGAGATCAGGACAGGGATGAGGCGACCTTGGGTTCTCTCATGTTGGAGGACGGTATTACCAACCTTGGGTGGAGTTTGTTCCAGTATGTTAGTGTGGGAAGATTCTGGTGCTGGCATCCTTTCTGGCAGGCAATTATAATCGCTAAGTCAGCTGTGACTGCGGTGGGAATACTTTTATCGGATCTGAGTAGTCGCTTTAGGTTTCGAGGTTGATCGATAGTGAACAAATGGCCTGATCCTCGTTCCGACAGGCCAAATGACGACGCTTCCTATCAGGTCTACTTGGTGTCGGCTACAGTCAATTTTGAATGCAGCGTATTGTTGACTCCTAGTTTGTAGTTTGTGTACAGTTGGCTGTAGATTCATCTCTTCATATATAACCTGTTTGACTAGTTCAGGGGTTGTGCATGGATCCAGTCGAGATACGAAAAGGCTGGTTGTACTGTTTCTGGTAGTGTCTTGAGTCCTGAAAGCTCGTAGCTTCCAGTTTATTGCTGTGCCGTACTTTACAGAGTTTCTGAGTGCGGGTTTCTTGTCTGGTATCGCCGTTTAGTGAAGCTGCTACAGATTGGACAGTGCTGTTATCGTGCTTGTCATTCGTCTGATTTTGAATTGTGTCAGTTGAGCTCGCTTGGGCGTCGATGTGGCTTGATGAAGTTGTCGGTATATTTTCTTGACTGCGTTGGGAAGTCAGCGATGGATTTAGGTCACTGTCAGGGATTGAAGTTCGGAAGGAACTGTGCGATTTTATCGTGGTGCATATTAGAGCCTGACCTTTGATGGTTTTGCCACTATTGCTCACCTCAGTGGCCAGGATTTCCATGTATGACTTATCCCGGAGAGACTCTGAAGATTGCGCATCATGGATGTTTCTTAGGGCTGTGCAGCCGTGTTGGAGTGATGCTGTTGTATCAGCAAATTTGCACATCATGCTTTCCAGTGTGTGAGAGTTGGCTTGCAGACTGGCATTGATTTCGTGACTTGTTAGGCAACTAGTTATTTTCCCTATGAGATCTTCCACCATTTCGTTGATTTTGCTGTCAATGATTTGCTTTAGGGATGACTTTAAGTATTGAATGTTAATTTCTGGTTCGGTTTGGCACCCTTCGGACCTCCGTGCAGGTGGCTTTGGCTATTTTCAGATATTGGCATAACATAAGCTGTCTGAGGGGTTGCTGAAGATGCATCAATGCTTGCATGCAATGCGGACAGGTTCAAGTGGCCTGGTGTTGGTCTATAGGAGGTGTCAGTATGAGGCGTTATATCTGTAGCGATGGTGTCAGTCTCGTAGGTATTATCGTTCATATTTTCTTGCAGCTTGGCATAGTGCTGAGTATTATCAAGTTGTGACGCGACTTCTGTGAAGTCTGCCTCGCTGGGCTGTTTCTGCTTTGCACTTTGGGCTGTGCGTAGTGAGTTCTGTGAATTGTTATTGGAAATTTTTGGGTTGTCCTTGTGGCCTAATGAGCGTAGCTTCTTGCAGCATGATCCCTTGAATTTCAGCCTGGCTGCCATGGAAAGTTTCTTCCAGCTGGATGGGGATAGGCCCAAACATCCGGGACAGATGGGGTTATCACAGCTGGTACAGAGGATGACATCACCAGCCAAATGATGACGTTACCAGCCAGTGCTTATGTTACACCAAACCGACTTAACATTGCACTGCAACCCATGCCTACTGGCTTAGATTTTATATGCTTCTTAACTAAGAGCATAACCCCCTCTCCTCCCATTCTGTCTATCTGTCTTTTCTGTACACATTGTACTCCCCATATTCTAATTATGCATCCCTTATATCTGAGCAACACCATATCTCTGATATTCCAACAATGTCTCCATTTGATGACATGAACAGCACTTCAAATTCATCAAATTTATTTACTGTGCTGTCAATTGGTTTTCATGCAAGTATACATGCACCTGTTCTTACTCTTAGTTACCCAAACAGAGCCCATGGATTTTCTTGTTCGATGATGAACCACAGCAAGCCTTGAAATCCCAGCACTTTGCTTTCCAAGCTGCTGCACATTACAACAGAAACAGTGCAAGAATCACTTTCACCTCTGCCCATGCTAATGTTAATCTATTAGTCCGCTTATCCTCCCCAAGTATACATGTAACTGTTCTTATTCTTAGTTACACTAATAGAGCCCATGTATTCACTTGTTCAGTTTTCCAACACACCTAATGCCTTGATAACATCAGCAAATATTCTTGCTCCCTTTCTGTTTAATTTTATCCCATCCCTATATCAGCAGTCTCACCTGTTCACAGACCATGCTAAGAAAAATTGTACCCCATGTGATTTGCACAATCTCTCCGAATTGATTGATAAGGCTGTCGTCAAATACTCCCTCCTGTTGTGCCTGGGCAGAATTGCAGACACTTTCAAATTTAACCCTAACTCACACCTTTTCCTTCTTCTTCAAGAGGAGTGTTTCCATTTACAATGGATTTCCTCAGCCTACAAGTTATTTCTTGTTAGGAATTTATTTCCGCCATCAAGTGCGGTTCAAGGTATCTTGGTCGGTTAAGCCTCGGGCTGTCATGCACTCCCGTACTCCATCCATCCATGTCCTCCTAGGTCTTCCTCTTCTCCTTCTTCCAGGAGGTATCCATTCCAGGATAGCCTTTGGATATCTGTTTTCTTGCATCCGTTTTACATGTCCATACCATTTTAGACGCTTTTCTTTGATGGTGTCAATAATAGTCTGTCTCACTTCCATTTTTTCCCTTATTCTCATTCCGTTTTCTGTCTCTTCTAGAAGTTCCTGCTGAGCGTCTCCAAAAATCCATTTCTGTGGAGAGTAATTTGTTTTCCGCTCGCCTATTCAATGTCCAGGTTTCTTCTCCATACAATAGAAGACTTTGTACAATCGTTTGAAATATAAGTTTCTTTGTTTTATTTAGGATATTTTTTCTCCAAAGAACAGAGTTTAACATGCTGATAGCTTTTCTGCCGTCTGTAATTTGATCTCTGCTTGGGATGATCCATCACTTTGTAAGATTGATCCCAGATATTTGAATTTATCGACTTGTTTGATTTTAAAACCTGCAATATTTAGAACGTGTCCTGGCCCTGAAGACAACATTTCAGTCTTGCTAAAATTGATTTTTAGACCTCATTGTTTATATTCCTCAAACAATTGACGACATGCATACTTTGCATCTTCTAAATCTTGTGCTATCACCACCTGATCATCTGCAAAAAGTAAATTGTGAATATAGGTGTTCTTATTAATCGGCAATCCCATTTTATTACATTTTTTTGACCAGGATCTTAGGTAGATGTCAATATAAATTTTGAAAAGTGTTGGCGACATGCAACAACCTTGTAATAAGCCTTTTGAAGTGTGGAATTCAGGTGACAAAGCTGATCCCACTTTAATTCTGCATCTATTATTCCTGTAAATAGCCTTAATAATGTTAATCAGTTGTCTATCAATATTTGCCTCTTTCAGTGCTTCCCATAACAGTTTTCTTGGAACACCGTCATATGCCTTTTCAAGGTCAATGAAAATCATAAAGATTTTTTTTCCTTTTGATTGGCATTTTTCAAGGATCTGTCATACTGTTGAGATATGATCTATACATGACCTCCCAGCTGAAAAACCACTTTGTTCTTCTGATACCTCGATTCGGGCTTCTAAATGGTTCCTGATCCATTTTCCAAGGATCTTTAACAGCGGGTTCAGGATGCATATTCCTCTGTAATTTGAACAGCTTTTCCGATCACCCTTCTTATAAATTGATGTAATATATCCTGTTATCATTTCTTTCGGTATTTCTTCTCCTCTCAGTATACTATTTAACAGTTTTTGTATCAGAACAGCCACTCCTCTTCCTCCATATTTCAGAAGTTCCATGTAAACTCCTCCAGGTCCAGGTGATTTGCCATTCCTTCCTTCCTTTAGCAGGAGTTCCACTTCCCTAACAGAAACTTTTAAGCCCGAGTCTTCTACACCAAAATCCTCCATCGTCTTGAACTCTTCCCGGTCTTCTTTTAAAAGTCCTTCATAGTACTCCGTCCAGTCTTTCAAAGGTATTAATTGCAAACCAGCATTGTGTTTATTCTGTTTTCTCAAGTCTTTAAGGACCTTCCATGATTCCGCTGATTGCTTGAAGCCCAATTTGCTATTAATAGTTGCGCATTTCCTTTTCCATTCTTCATTTTTTGCTTCTACTACCAACCGATTGGCTATTTTCTTTTCCTACTTGTTAAATAAATTTTTACTCGTCAAATAATGTCAAATAAACTTGTTAAAGTTAAATACGTAGGTTAAAATAACTCTATAAGTTTTAGAAGGAAAACATGAGAATGTAAGTGAAGTTATATTCTGAATAGGCATCGTGAGGGTCTCCCAAGATTCTAATAAAGTTACTAAAATGAAAAATAACTATTAGCCCTGTAGAAGGTTTAACTTAATACTTGACATACTTACCATTAAAACTACCACTTAAGTATACAAATAGTCCAAATAGCCCAAATACTTAAGTATACAAATAACCAGACATAGCACTTGAAGAAGCCCTACTCACTATAAACTAAATGATTGTTTAACTCAAAAAATTATTATACAATGATGCAACTCAGATTGATATAGCTGTAGCAGTTTAAGACTCCAAAAACTCATTCAGTAAAAGCCATGCATTGATATAAATTGCTATTGAGTGGTAACACCATTATTATATTGTACAACTGTACATTTTTACATTGAAATTGGAATACAAATAACCATATTGAAATATGGTTATTTGTGTTATTGGTAACGTATTATTTTTTTATGTATTGAGATAGTATATTTAAAATGTGCTTAACTATTCTTAACTAATTTTTTAAGTAAATTATCAGTGGCAGCATTGAATGCTGTTTGAGTACTGTAATTTCTAGCTATTCTAATAATTTTTGCTATTGTAATATATGTATGTGTTATAATGCAAATATTAAAATTCCAGAAACTAGAAATATTGGGTCTGAAAACAAATTTTACGATAAAAGTCACATCCCAGCCTTTTATCATAATACTGAGTTGTAAGTTACATGAAAATGTAATGTTAAGATCTAAAAATCTGTCATTCATCTACCTGCATTTTCTTTCTTGTCCTGAAATGCTGAAGGATATGTTAACTTGAGTAAACTATTGGATTCTGCATTGAAAACTAGTAAATTATCAGTATAGCAAAAGGCCATAATACTATACAATAAGTTGTTTGCTAAATTTTTCTTCTTTATAGTAGGAACCAGTTTGCAGAAGCAAATGAAAGTTTGCCCCCCCCCCCGTAATATACCACTACCACAGTTAAGGAACACCCAATTGTCACTTCACTTATAGGGTGCAAAATACCTAATGTTAAGGTATTATAACCTTCTGTTGAAAGGTATCATCTTATTTGTATTTCTATATTTCTATTGTATGAGGAATTCATCTCCAGTTATTTCTTGCAGTTCCAGTGCTGTTAGCATTAGCAAATGCACATGATGCAAGAAAGCAAGCTTATATAGCATTAGCCAAAAAAAAAAAAAAAAAAATCCTTATTTCACCCATCCACTCGCTCCAAATGTTTGTCAAGTTCTGCCTTGAATCTATTTAAGCTATCTACTTTTACAACGACAGATGGAAGTTTGTTCCACCAATCAACAACCCGCTGGCTAAAGGCAAACTTCTGCACATCTATCCTACAATCGTCTTTCCTCAATTTGAATTTATGCCCTCTCAGGGGATTATTCTGGGCAAGAGGAAGAATCCCATCGGCTTTGAGCATGCTCAAACCATTCAAGGCTTTATACACCTCAATGAGATCACCTCACAGGTGCCTAGTCTACAGACACTGTAATTTGCAAAACTTAAGCCTTTCTTCATAAGAGCAACCCTTTATTCCATTCACTAATCTTGTTGCCCTTCTCTGTACTTGTTCCAACAGCTCTACATCCTTCTTAAAATGAGGCCTCCAGACCTGTATACAGTACTCCAGGTGTGGCCTGATCATTGCCTTATACAAGGGGATAATCACCTCCTTATCCCTGCTAGAAAAATTCCTATATATCATTGACAAGACACCATGAGCTACTCTTGCAGACCATCTGCACTGCTCAGAAAGCTTCATATCTGCCTGCACAATTACACCCCAAGTCCTTTTCATTCTCTACCACTGTCAGTATGGTACCACAGAGTTGATACGTTACTCTGGGATTACTAGTTCCCACATGTAGTACTGGTGCCTATGTAGCCAGGTGGGCAGGAGCAGTAGGGTGCAGCACCCGCTTCTTGATTAGACCGGGGTTCGAGCCCATGACCACCAAATACGGAGGATGCGGAAAGGTCAGGAAATGACCACTGCATATCCCCAGAGCAATATGGCCTTAGTTGCTAATGCTCCTAAAATTCAAATAACAACAACAACATATGTAGTACTTTACATTTGTCAATGTTAAACTTCATTTGCCACTCTCAGCCCATCTGTTCAACTTTTCTAGATCCTGTTGCAGCAGTGAACTGTCAGTAGTGTCATTAACAACCCTGTTAACCTTCATACCGTCTGCAAACTTGGACATCAAGCTTGATATACCATCATCAATATCATTTATAAATACAGAAAACAACAATGGACCCAACACTGAACCCTGAGGGACTCCACTAATAACATTAGTCCATGAAGAGCAGTGTCCATTGATTACCACTCTCTGTCTTCTCCCACTCAACCATCCATTTATCCATAGCAGCAATTTGCCTCCAATGCCACACTGATCCAATTTGTGCAGCAGTCTTCCATGTGCAACAGTATCAAAGGCTTTTCTAAGATCCAAATATATGATATCAAAGTTATTCTTTGATATCATATATTTCCCCATCCAGTTCCTTTGTGACTACATCATAGTATCCAATCAAATTAGTCAGACAAGACTTCCCCTTAACAAACCCATGCTGTGTTCGAGCTATAACTGAAGTCTCATTTAGATGATCCTGTAATGCTTCTTTAACCAGTGCCTCCATTAATTTCCATGGAACAGAAGTTAAACTAACAGGTCTGTAATTACCTGTGTCTACCTTTGATCCTCCTTTGTTGATTGTGGTCACATTTGCACATCTCCAGTCCACGGGTACCTCCCCTGGGTCTAGGGAAGCTCTCATAATTATGGCTAAGGGTTTGCTTACTTCCTTTGCCACCTCCTTTAATATAACTGGATAGATTCCATCCACCCGAGGTGCCTTCCTTGTGTTGAAGAAATCTTCAACAATTTCTCCTCCACTTTTACTCTCAGTTATTACAAGATTATCTAGCTTACTGCCAGATTTGAAAACACCTCTGGCATTCTCCCTCCCTGAATAACTCCTCATGCGTGAATGTTGATGCAAAATATTCATTGTTTGTTAGGTACCTGAGTTGGATCATCAACAGTTGAACCATCGATATCAAGTGGACCAATCTGATTCATCCCATGTTGTAGAAGTTGATAGCTTAAATAGATTCAAAGCAGAACTAGACAAACATTTGGAGCAAGCGGATGACTGGTGAAATGAGAAGGGTGTTTTTTTTTTTTTGTTTTTTTTTGGCTGATGCTATATAAAATTGCTTTCTTGCATCATGTGCCTTTGTTAATGCTAATGCTAATCACTGCTTAATTCATGGTAGCAGACATGAATAATGGGTTATCGTAATATTATCTTGCTTGATGGCTCTTAAGCAGCAATTTTCTGTCCCATAACACTCGAGCAATTTTTGGTTGGGCTCAAATGAACTGTTTCCTGGCCATGGTAAGGATTGGATATTGCAATCTTGCATGAACTTCTTCACCTGAAGGCATGAAAAAAAAAAAAAAAAAAAAAAAATGGTAAAACAGTCAGTGCTTGGAAGAGGTTAAAATTTGTATACTATAAATTGTATTAAATGATTATGTAATGTTTTACTAACTCTACGTGCATTGTGGCAAGGTACAGAGTCATGTTTGAAAACACAAATTTCTGTTTCTTGAAAAAAGGTCTCTGATAATGTACAGAAGGGTCTTCTTTAAAATTTTGTATTAGTCACCATTAACAGCACCCTTAACAAAATGTATCCTGCTGACTCCTTTCCTCATCATGCATCCCAGACCCTCTGGCCCGATGGGGCGTCTCCGTAGATAGGTGGGAAGGAGCAGCAGTGCATACCACACGCTTCTTGATTAGACCGGGGTTCGAGCCCGTCACCACCAAATATGGAGGATGCGGAAAGGTCAAGGAATGACCACCGCATATTCTGGAGCAATATGGCCTTAGTTGCTAATGCTCCTAAAAACCAAACAACAACAACATCTGGCCCAATGGAAACTTTACTGTTGATTGAATACAATCAGTGTGATAAGCTTTGTTAGATCTGTGCCGGATGTATTATTTACCATGTGAATTGCGGAGGTTAAATTTCGATTTATATGAAGGGGCCTCAATAATGGGCCTCATGAGTTTGATATGCTTTCAGCAAACTCATCACAAGTCTTTGTGGGACTTTGTGTTCTGTCACTTGCATTTACCCTAGTATGTTCCTTCTGCATGGATTTTAGGTCTGTGTAACTTGCACAATGATCACAGAGGCATAGAAGCCTCAAAAGTCTGTCTAGTGCTGTAGTACTTTCTATTTCAGTCTGGTTCCAGATTTTCTTTTGACATCTTCTGTCTCACATTTCTTTTTAAGTAACTTTAACACAGACTGGTTGCAGTTAACTTTTGTAGCTATATGTTGATTAGAAAATGGCTTACTATTAAGAGCATTAATTAAACTTTTCTTCCTTGGAATTAACTTAGTGTATACCACACCACTGCTGAATAGGAAGTGAAGACAGATAGCAGTACATGGATGCTTTTATAAACAAGGTGATGCAGTACTATTCTGATATTAAAGAATGATGATGCAGTTTTACACTAGTTTTACAGTATGATGCAATAGAATCTTTAGATGAATAATTTTTCTTATGGAGAGAGTTATTATGGAAATATTAAATTTTAAGAGGGTGATGCAATTTATGTGGCATTAGCATTAGTAGAAGCATATGATGCAAGAAACCAAGCTTATGCAGCATCAGCCAGAAAAAAAAACAAAAACTTCCACTTCACCCCTCTGTTCGTTTGAAATACCTGTCCAGCTGAACCTTAAATTTATTTATTCTATCAACTTCCACAACAAGGGATGGACGTCTGTTCCACCAACAAACTACCCGCTGGCTAAAGGCAAATTTCTGCACATCTATCCTACATCTGTCTTTCCTCAATTTGAATTTATGCCCTCTCAGGTGTTTATTCTGAGCAAGAGGCAGGATCCCATCAGCATTGAGCATGCTCAAACCATTCTAGGCTTTATACACCTCTATCAGATCACCTCGCCAGTGCCTAGTCTCCAGACACTGTAATTTGCAAAACTTAAGCCTTTTTTTTTTTCGTAAGAGCAACCCTTTGTTCCATTCACTAACCTTGTTGCCCTTCTCTGTACTCGTTCCAGCAGCTCTACATCCTTCTTGAAATGAGGCCTCCAGACCTGTATACAGTACTCAAGGGGTGGCCTGACCATTGCCTTATACAAGGGAATAATCACCTTCTTATCCCTGCTAGAAAAATTCCTGTATATCATTGATAAGGCACCATGAGCTACTCTTGTAGCCCATCTGCACTGTCAGAGAATTTCATATCTGCCTGCACAATTACCCCCAGGTCCTTTTCATTCTCTACCACTGTCAGTGTAGTACCACGGAGTTGATATGTTGCTCTGGGGTTGCTGTTTCCCATATGTAGTACTTTACATTTGTCAATGTTAAACTTCATTTGCACCTCTCAGCCCATCTGCACAAACTTTCCAGATCCTGTTGCAGCAGCATAGCGTCAGTAGTGTCCTTATCAATCCTGCCAACTTTTGCATCATCTGCAAACTTGGACATTAAGCTTGATATACCATCATAAATATTATTTATAAATACAGAAAACAATAATGGACCCAACACTGAACCCTGAGGAACTCTACTAATAACATTAGTCCACGATGAGCAGTGTCCATTGATTACCACTCTCTGTCTTCTCCCCCTCAACCACCCCTTTATCCATAGCAGCAATTTGCCTCCAATGCCACACTGCTCCAATTTGTGCAGCAGTCTTCCATGTGCAACAGTATCAAAAGCCTTTCTTAGATCCAAGTTATTCCCTGCATCCAGTTCTTTTGTGACTACATCATAGTATCCAATCAAATTGGTCAGGCAAGACTTCCCCTTAACAAATCCATGCTGTGTCCAAGCTATAACTAAAGTCTTGTCTAGATGATCCTGCAGTGCTTCTTTAAACAGTGCCTCCATTAATTTTCCTGAAACAGAAGTTAAAGTCACAGGTCTGTAATTACTTGTGTCAGCCTTTGATCCTCCTTTGTGAATTGGGGTCACATTTGCACATCTCCAGTCTATAGGTACCTCCCCTGAGTCCAAGGAAGCTCTCATAATTATGGCTAAGGGTTTGCTTACTTCCTTTGCTGCCTCCTTTAATATAACTGGATAGATCACATCCATCCCAGGTGCCTTTCTTGTGTTTATCTTCCACAATTTCTCCTCCACTTTACTCTCAGTTATTACAAGATTATCTGGCTTACTGCCAGAGTTGAATATACCTCTGACATTCCCCTCGCTGAATAACTCCTCATGTGTGAATGTCGATGCAAAATATTCATTTAGTTTGTTAGCTACCTGAGCAGGATCATCAACAGTTGAACCATCGATATCAAGTGGGCCAATCTGATTCATCCCCTTCCTTCTAGAGTTTACATAAGTAAAGAACTCTTTGCTGTTTTTCTTTGCATCCCTTGCCAAAGATTTCTCATAATCTGCCTTCGCCTGCCTAACCTCCTTTATAACGTGGTTACAGATCAACTATGTATCTATCATAGGCATCTGTGTCACGTGTTAATTTATATGGATCCCATGCATTTTTCTTCTCTGCCATATGTCTCATTAGTTCATCTGACATCCATTTAGGCCTAAACCTTGAACAATATTTCTTAGTTGGTATGTAAAGCCTAGTAGCTTCCAAGATAAGTTCTTTGAATGTTTCCCATTTTGAATTTGCTGTTGGTAACATCATCAGTTGGTCCCACTGTATAGAATTTAAATACTGTCTCAGACCATCGTAGTCACCTTTACGAAAGCAATAACCCTTCCCTTTACCTCTGATGGTAGTTACCTCTTTGAGTAAATCCCACTTCAGCACACAGTGATCACTGCCACCTAGTGGTTCCTCTATCTGCAGATTCTTAATGCATGAAGAATCACTACTGATAATCAAATCAAGAGTATTACTCCCTCTAGTTGCCTCCCTGACATGCTGATGTAGAAAACAATCATTCAATAAATCCACAAAAGCCTTGCTAGTGTGTGAGTGACCAACCCACAAATTCCAGTCAATATCTGGGAAATTAAAATCCCCCATTATAAGAGTCTCTGATTTACTGGCACACTCTATTTCTCCGAACAGTTTCTTATTATACTCATCAGAGTCAGAGGCCTATAGCACACTCCTACTCTCAATTTTGATCTCCCATTGCTTATGTCACACCAAACTGACTCGACACTGCACTGTCCAGCGATGTCGACTGGCTTCACTTCCTTGGATTTTATGTGTTTCTTAACTAATAGCATAACTCCTCCTCCCTTCCTATCCTATCTATCCTTTCTGTAGACGTTGTACTCCCCAAATTCCAGTTCTGCATTCCTTTTATCTGTGTGACACCACGTCTCTGATATCCCAACAAGATCCGCCCTTGATGCTGCTTTGAGGAATACCTCAAATTCATCAAATTTATTTACCAAACTCCTAGCATTGGCATACATGCAAGTATACGTGCACCTGTTCTTTTTCTTAGCTAACCTAACACAACCGATGTGTTTACTTGTACCGCAATGACTCCCAGGAGTCTCTGAAATATCCTGCATCTTGTTTTCCAGACTTCTGCTTATTCCAATAGAAGCAGTGCAAGAATCACTTTCACCTCTGCCAGTGGCTACTGTTAATCTATTAGTCCTTGTATCCCCCCAAGCTTGCACTTTTCCGACCCACCTAACATTGCCTCGATAGCATCAGCAAATATTCTTGCACCCTTTCTATTTAACTGTATCCCATCCCTGTAGAAACAGTCCCTTCTGTTAACAAGTACAGACCAGGCTGAAAAAAATTCTACCCCTTGAGCCTTGCACAGTCCTTCCAGGGCCGAATTGAATGACAAAGGCTCTCATTATATACTCCCTCCTATCGGTTTTTTTTTTGGTAGTTGGCGCATCACTTTCTGTGGCCATAATGCACCTCCCAAGGTTTTTGCATTACTTTGATCCAAGCCCGAGGCGGGATTTTAACCCGTGACCTTTGGGTTACCAGGCAGGCACTTTACCCAGTCGTCCCCTCCTATCGTGTCTGGGCAGAATTTCACACACTTTCAAATTCAACCCTAATTCACGGCTTTTTTTTTTTCAACAGTGACCTGTACATGTTCAGTAATTCTGCTGGTCTCCTACTCCTAATATCATTAGTAAATAAGGAAGGCATATGGCCCATACAAGTTTGCAAGTTAGCCAGCTGTTCTTTTTATGGTATATAGAACCAAAGGTCTAGTTTTGAGATTAAAGGGTTGGAGTTGTCACAATGCTGGCTTGCTGATTTACGAAATTGTTGACACTTGCACCATTCAAAGTCAACTGTCAGTGATATTATCATGAAATGGAAGGACAATGGTACTCGCCATCCGGCAACACACTGCAGTCTATGGAGGCGCTTCCGTAGCCAGGTGGGAAGGAGCAGCAGTGCGTAGCACACGCTTCTTGATTAGACCGGGGTTCGAGCCCGTCACCACCAAATACGGAGGATGCGGAAAGGTCAGGGAATGACCACCGCATATCCCAGAGCAATATGGTATTAGTTGCTAATGCTCCTAAAATCCAAATAACAATAACAACAATAACTGCAGTCTATGGACCCTCACACTGCATGACTAGAAGGTACTTATCAAGTCTAGAAAGAAAGAAAGGTAATACAATAACCTTGTCAGTCATCTCTGAAAACATCAACCAGTAGTTTAATGTATTAACAGAGGGTGAGTTATATACAACTGCATTATGTATGCAGCTCCATGAGAAAGCAGCAGTACACGAGCTAAACTGTAATCTGTAATCAGGTCGATATCAGTTCTGTGGAGTGAAACTACTAAAATCAAATAACATTACATCCTGGCCTGGTCAGATGGATGTGTGTGCAGGATACCTGAGAACAGTTGCTGCTAGAATGCATTGTGGCAGCAGTGAAGATTTGAGGAGGTAGGATTATGATGTGGAGCAGTTTCTCATGATATGGTCTAGTAATTTTGGTGGTTGTGCCAGGACCCATAAACACTGATGCCCATCTTAACATTTTGGAAAATTCCATGCTCGTGTGATATGACAGTGCTTTGGTGCATACCCATTTTGTTTCAACAGAATAATATACCTGTTCCATACTACCGGTGCTGTTTGATAATGGTTTGCAGCATGAATGTGCAAAAGTTGGCATGACTGGCAGCCTAGATTTGAACCTCCTGGAACAACTGTGGAATGAACTGGAATGTCATTTGAGGGCCAGTTCAGTCTTGTAGTTCAGGTGCTGTTCTTCAGAAGGAATGGAGGACCATACTTGCTGCAGTCTGTCATTCAATGGTGGAAAGAAAGCCTACCCAGACCAAAGGGAGACTGAGATGTTGTGGGTGACTGGCACAAAAAGATCTCAGTGGGTGTGATGTCAGAGTGAAACCAATGTATATGGATACTTTTTTGGGTAATGTAGGTTTTATGGTTATTTTATGGTTATATAAAAATTTCATTATCAGGACAGTATGATGTCTATTTAGATAAAAATTACTCAGTGTATATATACACAGCGAAACAATCTCTACCCTTCCCCCTGCACACACACACACACACACACACACACACACACACACACACACACACACACACACACACACACACACACACACACACACACACACACTCATGGACAGTCAGTGGGACTGAGAAATTAATTAATCAGTTTATGGCAAAAAACTCATTAACTCATGGTTAATATTGATCTCTTGATCAATGATACCTACACGTGTGTTAAGGAATTTTTTTGTTTAAACTTCACATAACTATTAGTGAAAGTACTTTCTTTAAATTGGGCATAAAAATTCCCCTCCCTCCCACATGTACATACATACACTCGTTTGCTTACACACACACACACACACACACACACACACACACACACACACACACACACACACACACACACACACAGTGAACTTACTCAGGCCAGCACATAATGTCAATGATGAATTGTATTTTATATAATTTTATATGTTATTACCTCAGTAGAGGTTAAATTGATAAGACTGAAACACTAGTACAAATGTGGACAACCTCATATATTGATTAGAAGTATAAGAATTGGGAATATATTAAACATTTAAACATTAACATCCTACACTAACCTGCCCCACCCAGGCATAATTGATACTGAAATAATAAATTACTTTAGCAGATATTAATTTTTAGTGTTTCATTTTATGTAATTGTGAGCTAAGTATTTGTTATTATTTTTTGTGTGGCAGTTAATGGATATTGTGGATTTAATAAGATTTTATGCATAGTGCTTGAATTGGGCTAATTGCCATTCCAATCTATAAGTTTACTTTTGTAAATTAAGTTGTCAGTTGTAAGTTCAAACAAAATCATAATAATCATGCATCTGAATATAAGAATCATTGAGAACCTGTTCCATAAATTTCTGTTTCAATTATGTTGAATAATCTTATGACAAAAAATATATTTATCTGTGTTTTTTTTTTTCAAATATTATTTTATATTATATAATATTATTTTAAATATTTTAGTTTGCTTTATAACATTCTTGTTCATATTTTCCATTTCAAGCATCATTACGTGAATACTGTTATTTAGTTTGTTATTTTAGTAGAATTTTATGCTTACTGTTGATTTACTTATTATATAAAGGTTAGCAGTGGCTGCAGGCAGAGGCAAAAGCAATTCTTGCAATGCTTTTATTAGAATGAAGAGCAGCAGCCTGAAAAGCAAGGCAATGAAGATTTTCAGGACTGCTGGGAGTCAGTGGAACAAATAAATACATGGGCTGTGTAAGGGTAACTAAGTGTAGAAACAGGTGCATGTACACCAATTCTAGGAGTATAGTTAATAAATTTGTTGAGCTTGAAGCGCTAGTCAAGATGTCAAAGGCAGATATTGTTGGGATATCAGAGACATGGTGTCACACAGACATAAGCAGTGCAGAATTGGAATTTGGGGAGTGCAATGTGTACAGAAAGGATAGACAGGAGAGGAAGGGAGGATGGAGGTTAGGCAGGTGAAGGCAGATTACGAGAAATCATTGGCAAAGGATGCAAAGAAAAACAGCAAAGAGTTCTTTATTTATGTAAACTCTAGAAGGAAAGGAGTGAATCAGATTGGACCACTTAACATAGATGGGTTGACTGTTGATGATCATGCTCAAGTAGCTGTTACACTGAATGACTATTTTGCATCTACATTCACATATGAGTTATTCAATGAAGGGAATGCCAGAACTTTATCAAACTCAAAGAGGGAGCTAAGTGATTTTGTAATAACTGAGAGCAAAGTGGAGGAGAAATTGTTCAAGTTAAACATCAAAAAGGCACCTGAGATGGACGGGATCTATTCAGTTATATTAAAGGAGGCAGCAAAGGAAGTAAGCAAACCCTTAGCCATAATTATGAGAGCTTCCTTGGACTCAGGGGAAGTCCCCATTGACTGGAGGTGTGGAAATGTATCACTAATTCACAAAGGGAGTTCAAAAGGTGATGCAAGTAACTATAGACCTGTTAGTTAACTTGTGTTCCAGGGAAAATAATGGAATCAGTGGTTAAAGAAGCATTGCAGGATCATCTAGATAAGACTGCAGTAATAGTTTAGACACAGAATGGATTTGTTAAAGGGGCAGAGGGGGAGGTCTTGTCTGACCAATTGAATGTCAATTGAATGTCAAAAATAATTTTGATATCATATACTTATATTTTAGGAAAGCTTTTGATACTGTTGCACATGGAAGACTGCTGTAGAAGGGTAAGTTGCTACAATGGATAAAGGGATGGTTGAGCGGGAGATGACAGAGAGTGGTAATCAATGGACACTGCTCTTCATGAACAAATGTTATTAGTGGAGCTCCCCGGGGTTCGGCGCTGGGTCTATTGTTGTTTTGTATAATTATCAGTGATATTGATGAAGGTATATCAGGTTTAATGTCCAAGTTTGCAGATGATACAGAGGTTGGCAGGGTTGTTAAGACAGTATGGTACTCCAACTGGATCTAGATAAGTTGGGCAAATGGGCTGATAAATGGCAACTGAAGTTTCACATTGACAAATGCAAAGTACTAGTAAATAAATTTGATGAATTTGAGGTATTGCTCAAAACATCGAAGGCAGATATAGTTGGGATATCAGAGACGTGGTGTCACACAGATATAAGGGATGCAGAACTGCAATTTGGGGAGTACAACGTCTACAGAAAGGATAGACAGGATAGGAAGGGAGGAGGGGTTATGTTATTAGTTAAGAAACACATAAAAACCAAGGAAGTGAAGCCAGTCGACATCGCTGGACAGTGCAGTGTGGAGTCAGTTTGGTGTGACATAAACATTGGGAGATCAAAATTGAGAGTAGGAGTGTGCTATAGGCCTAACGACTCTGATGAGTATAATAAGGAACTGTACAGGGAAATAGAGTGGGCCAGTAAATCAGAGTGTCTTATAATGGGAGATTTTACTTTCCCAGATATTGACTGGAATTTGGGGGCTGGTTACTCACACACTAGCAGGGCTTTTGTGGATTTATTGGATGATTGTTTTCTACATCAGCATGTTCGGGAGGCAACTAGAGGGAGTAATACTCTTGATTTGATTATCAGCAGTGATTCTTCATGCATTAAGAATCTGCAGATAAATGAACCACTAGGTGGCAGTGATCACAGTGTGCTGAAGTGGGATTTACTCAAAGAGGTAACTACCATTAGGGGTAAAGGGAAGGGTTATTGCTTCCGTAAAGGCGACTACGATGGACTGAGACAGTATTTAAATTCTATACAGTGGGACCAACTGATGATGTTACCCACAGCAAATTCAAAATGGGAAGCATTCAAAGAACTTATCTTGGAAACTACTACTAGGCTTTACATACCAACTAAGAAATATTGTTCAAGGTTTAGGCCAAAATGGATGTCAGATGAACTAATGAGGCATATGGCAGAGAAGAAAAATGCATGGGATACATACAAATTAACACATGACACAGAAGCCTATGATAGATACAAGTTGATATGCAACCAAGTTACAAAGGAGGTTAGGCAGGCGAAGGCAGATTACGAGAAATCCTTGGCAAGGGATGCAAAGAAAAACAGCAAAGAGTTCTTTACTTATGTAAACTCTAGAAGGAAGGGGATGAATCAGATTGGTCCACTTGATATTGATGGGTCAAGTGTTGATGATCCTGCTCAGGTAGCTAACAAACTAAATGAATATTTTGCATCGACATTCACACATGAGGAGTTATTCAGCGAGGGGAATGCCAGAGGTGTATTCAACTCTAGCAGTAAGCTACAGAATCTTGAAATAACTGGGAGTAAAGTGGAGGAGAAACTGTTGAAGATAAACACAAGAAAGGCACCCGGGGTGGATGGGATCTATCCAGTTATATTAAAGGAGGCAGCAAAGGAAGTAAGCAAACCCTTAGCCATAATTATGAGAGCTTCCTTGGACTCAGGGGAGGTACCCATAGACTGGAAATGTGCAAATGTGACCCCAATTCACAAAGGAGGATCAAAGGCTGACACAAGTAATTATAGACCTGTGAGCTTAACTTCTGTTCCAGGAAAATTAATGGAGGCACTGGTTAAAGAAGCACTGCAGGATCATTTAGACAAGACTTCAGTTATAGCTCAGACACAGCATGGTTTTGTTAAGGGGAAGTCTTGCCTGACCAACTTGATTGGATACTATGATGCAGTCACAAAAGAACTGGATGCAGGGAATAACTTTGATATTATATACTTGGATCTTAGAAAGGCTTTTGATACTGTTGCACATGGAAGACTGCTACACAAATTGGAGCAGTGTGACATTGGAGGCAAATTGCTGTTATGGATAAAGGGGTGGTTGAGGGGGAGAAGACAGAGAGTGGTAATCAATGGACAGTGCTCATCATGGACTGATGTTATTAGTGGAGTCCCTCAGGGCTCAGTGTTGGGTCCATTATTGTTTTCTGTATTTATAAATGATATTGATGATGGTATATCGGGCTTAATGTCCAAGTTTGCAGACGATACAAAGGTTGGCAGGGTTGTCAAGGACACTACTGACACTATGCTGCTGCAACAGGATCTGGAAAGGTTGAGCAGATGGGCTGAGAGGTGGCAAATGAAGTTTAACATTGATAAATGTAAAGTACTACACATGGGAAACAGCAACCCCAGAGCAACGTATCAACTCGGTGGTACTACACTGACAGTGGTAGAGAATGAAAGGGACTTGGGGGTGGTTGTGCAGGCAGATATGAAGTTCTCTGAGCAGTGCAGATGGGCTGCAAGAGTAGCTCATGGAGTATTGTCAATGATATACAGGAATTTTTCCAGCAGGGATAAGGAGGTGATTATTCCATTGTATAAGGCGATGGTCAGGCCACACCTAGAGTACTGTATACAGGTCTGGAGGCCTCATTTCAAGAAGGATGTAGAGCTGCTGGAACGAGTACAGAGATGGGCAACAAGATTAGTGAATGGAACAAAGGGGTGCTCTTACGAAGAAAGGCTTAAGTTTTGCAAATTACAGTGTCTGGAGACTAGGCACCAGCGAGGTGATCTGACAGAGGTGTATAAAGCCTTGAATGGTTTAAGCATGCTCAATGCTGATGGGATTCTTCCTCTAGCTCAGAAAAATCACCTGAGAGGGCATAAATTCAGATTGAGGAAAGACAGATATAGGATAGACGTGCAGAAATTTGCCTTTAGCCAGCGGGTGGTTGGTTGGTGGAACAGACTTACATCCCTTGTGGTGGAGGTTGATAGCCTAAATAAGTTTAAGGCTCAGCTGGACAGGTATTTTGAACGAACAGAGGGGTGAAGTGGAAGTGGGTTTTTTTTTTTTTTTTTTTTGGCTGATGCTGCATAAGCTTGCTTTCTTGCATCAAATGCCTCTACTAATGCTAATGCTAATACTGCATATGGGTAGCAAAAACCCAACAGAAACTTAACAACTGTGTGGTACTACACTCAGGGAAGTGGAAAGTGAAAAAAAAAAAGACCTGGGGATAAAGTCAAATATGAAGTTCACTGAGCAGTGCAGATGGGCTGCCAGGGCAGGTCATAGAGTCTTGTCAATGATATATAGGAATTTTGCTAACAGGAACAGGGATGTGATTATCCCATTATACAAGGCAATGGTCAGGCCACACCTAGAGTACTGTGTACAGGTCTGAAGGCCTCATTTTAGGAATGATGTAGAGTTGCTAAAACGAGTACAAAGAGAGGAAACAAGATCGGTGAGGGAAACAAATTGGTGCTCTTATGAAGAAAGGCTTCTTAAGTTCTGCAAATTGTTGCACCTGGAGAGTAGGCACCTGCGAGGTGATCTGATTGAGGTGTATAAGGCCTTGAATGGGTTGAGCAAGCTGAATGCTGATGGGATTCTTCCTCTTGCTCAGATTGAATTTGCTGAGGGGGCACAGACAATTCAAATTGAGGAAAGACAGTTGTAGAATGCAGAAATTTGTTTTTAGCCAGTGGGTAGTAGATTGGTGGAACAGACTCCCGTCTTCTGTTGTGGAAGTTGATAGCCTAAATAAATTTAAGGCTGAGCTGGACAGGCATTTTTAACAAATGGAGGGGTGAAATGGGAGGGTTTGTTTTGGCTGATGCTGCATAAGCATGCTTTCTTGCATCGTTTGTCTCTGCTAATGCTAATATTGTTGTATTTTATTAGGCAATAAAAAATTATGCATGTTGCATATTGCAGGTAGACTAATAGTTAGGGACCATTATATGTTATTTCTGATATAGTAACTTTCTGATTTACAAACCATGCATTCCTGAAAAGTGACTTGAAAAGTAGTAGTAGTAGTAGTAGTAGTGGCACTTGATGCAAGAAAGCAAGTGTAGGAGCTTATGCAGCATCAGCCAAAAAAAAAAAAAAAAAAATCACACCATACCCTCCAATTGCCTGTCCAGTTCCTCCTTAAATTTATTTAACCTATCAACTTTCACAACGACAGATGGAAGTTTGTTCCAGCAATTAACCACCCGCTGGCTAAAGGCAAATTTCCGCACATCTATTCTACATCTATCCTTTCTTAATTTGAACTTATGTCCCCGTAGGTTCGTATTCTGAACAAGTGGGAGGATCCCATCAGAATTCAGCGTGCTCAACCCATTCAAGGCCTTATAGACCTCAATCAGATCACCGCGCAGGTGCCTAGTCTCCAGCCACTGCAATTTGCAGAACTTAAGCCTCTCTTGGTAAGAGGATCCCTTCATTCCCCTCACCAATCGTGTTGCTCTTCTCTGTACACGCTCAAGCAAATCTACATCCTTCATAAAATGAGGCCTCCAGACCTGTACGCAGTACTCAAGGCGTGGCCTGACCATTGCCTTATACAGAGGGACAATCACCTCCTTTTCCCTGCTAGCAAAATTCCTATATATCATTGACAAAACCCCATGACCTGCCCTAGCAGCCTGTCTACATTGCTCAGAAAACTTCATATCTGACTGCACAATTACTCCCAGGTCTTTTTCATTTTCTACCACCTTAAGTGTAGTACCACACAGTTGGTACGTTTCTCTGGGGTTACTTCTACCGATATGCAGTACTTTGCATTTGTCAAGGTTAAACTTCAGTTGCCACTTCTTAGCCCATCTGCCCAAATTATCTAGATCCTGTTGCAGTAGCACACTGCCATTACTGTCATTAACAACCCTGCCAACCTTCTTGTCATCTGCAAACTTCGACATTAAGCCTGATATACCTTCATCAATATCATTGATAAATATACAAAACAACAGTGGACCCAACACCGAACCCTGTGGGACTCCACTAATAACATTAGTCCACGAAGAGCAGCACCCATTGATTACCACCCTCTGTCTTCTCCCACTTAACCATCCTTTTAACCATTGTAGCAACTTACCCTTAATACCATTCTGCTCCAATTTGTACAGTAGTCTTCCATGCGCAACAGTGTCAAAAGCTTTCCTGAATTCCAAGTATATGATATCAAAATTATTTTTTGCATCCAGTTCCTTTGTGACCACATCATAATAACCAATCAAATTTGTCAGACAAGACTTTCCCTTAACAAACCCATGCTGTGTCTGAATTATTGCTGCAGTCTTGTCTAGATGATCCTGCAATGCATCTTTAACCAGTGACTCCATTATTTTACCCGGAACAGAAGTTAAACTAACTGGTCTGTAATTATTCGTGTCACCCTTCGAACCTCCTTTGTGAATTGGGGATACATTTGCACATCTCCAGTCCGTGGGAACCTCCCCTGAATCCAAGGATGCTCTCATAATTATGGCTAAGGGTTTGCTTAGTTGCTTTGCCGCCTCCTTTAATATAACTGGATAGATCCCATCCGCCCCAGGTGCCTTTCTTATGTTTAACTTCAACAATTTCTCCTCCACTTTGCTCTCAGTTATTACAAAATCATTAAGCACACTGCTACAATTTGATAAAGTGTGAGTTAGGGTAATAATAATAACAAGAGGATGTGTTCCAAAAAAAAAAAAATAATAAAATAAATAAATAAAATATTCACTCCCAAAAATGCATGGCAATTGGCATAATCATAAGATAATATTCTAAGAACAAATTTAAAACTTTTTAACAATAGGGTTTTTAACCTAATGATATTTTTATTGTAATATATGGCAGAGGTGGATTATGCAAGTAGAGCTCCTAAATACAAGAATCAATGAATTTAGCTCCTCAAGGAGTTATACTTATTAGCTCATGAAGTATACAAGCACACTTTTTGCTTAGAAAAAGATCACTGTAGCAGTGTCATTTAGCACAGTGTCTGTAAAGCTGTGTCTAGAGAATGGCTATTAATTTAAATAGAAATAAATAGTCACAGAAGTATGAATTTCTAGCTCATGTTTACAGTTGGTTTAACCTGTAGCAATCTTTTGCAAGTCAAATTTCATTGTGACCAAATGGAAACTCTTCATACCTCATACAGCTGCTTTTAAATTATCAAAAACTTCCTATTTACTGGAAACAAGAAAATGAATTAAATTTTAACTAGGAATCACTTTTTATAATGGAGATGTAATTTGCACTTTCATGACATGTGCTTGACATTACATTTCACCACAAAAATACTTTAAACAGCATGCTATTCTTAGTTGCATGTATGATTTGTATTAAATTTGTTAAATACAGTACAGTACATAAAAGCTGAAAATATTGCATTCTTGCCCATTTTACTTTCAAAGTCAGTGTTTTATAAAGTCATATAAAAGCTAATAAGGTCTCCCTGGAAAAATAATGTCCTTCGACTATGTTTTATTTATAAATACAATGAGCTCCCACTCCAAGGACCTTATTTCACATTTCAAGATCACTCTTGAAATAACTTGGAATCATGGCAGAATTCACATTGAAACTAAATTGATCAGAGTATTCATTCATGTGGTAACCAGAGTTTTGTGCATAGAATGAAGTATATAAAAGCTCTAAACTGAGAAATATTTGTTTGTGAGGAAAAATATGGTCTTGCTGGAATGTTGGCTGGATTTAAAAAAAAAAACAAAAAAAAACCACCCAAATGTGGATTATGTTAGCATTTTATAGATATCATTGCATTTATATCTACAAAAATTATCTGTAATTTTAGAGAAAATTGCACTTGTGAAACCAAATTTAGGTCAGAGCTTTAAGAAATTATTTGTTGAAAAACAAAAGGGAAGACCTTGTTCATAAAACGAGATCTTTGCCGATATTACTTGTATGGTGGTACAGGGAATGTCATGTAATGGTATAATCATATAATAACATTTTGAATTAGAGGTATGCACCTCCCATTTAAAATGTTGCCCTATAGGTATGTAATATATGCATGTTGATGAATGTTGAATTTATCTGTATGGATGAATGCAGCGTTTAAGATATTTTTTTGTTTTGTAGGTGTTAGAGTTTGGATGGCCACAGTATCTTGCTCCTCCTCTAGAGAGATTATGCAGCATCTGTAAGTCACTGGACACGTGGATGAATTCTGATCCCCAGCATATAGCAGTTATTCATTCAAAAGTAAGAAAGTCACTACCTTTAATAATTTCAATCAGTTTATAGTATTGATGGTCAGCCACATGCAGTAATATAGCAAACTATTGTGTAGTCCCAATGCAGAGTTTGATTTTAGGACACTTTTAGTAGTCTTGAATTTAACTTTGCAGCCCAGGAAAAGGTCACAATGAATTTTTGAAAATGGGATTGTTGGGGATGTGTATAGCAATATTATGTTGGGAAAATGCTCGCATCATCTTCCAAATGTTATTTAAGGCACATTTTAAACAGAGTTGGGTCTCTGAAAGTGTGATTAGCTTTCAAAAAGTATATTCTGCATTTTTGTTGATGCTCTTTTACTGGTTTTATAGGAGAATATCATTGGCATTTAGAGTCTTCCTCTGGCTAGGGACACTGGTTTACTACACCTGGAGCCACATGCCCAGAGGACTAACAAGTAGACATTTGATTATATGCATTTATTTGCATAAGTATATGTTGGATGAGAGTGCATTGTTTTAATGTATTACATAACAGTTCAGTTTGTTATAAAAAAAAAATTATAGAATAGGCAATTGTAACTTTCAAATCTAGTGCTAGATTTTTCCATGAAGAAAAAAAATTTTCAGATAGATAAACATGTGAAAGCAGCTAAAAAAACATAAAGAGAGCAAAAAATGTTCATGTTAGTTTGCTTTTAACTTAACCATGTATCTCAAGAGGCCTAAGTTCTGCAAATTGCAGTGGCTGGAGACTAGGCACCTGCAAGGTGATCTGATTGAGGTGTATAAGGTCTTGAATGGGTTGAGCATGCTGAATTCTGATGGGATTCTTCTGCTTGTGCAGATTATGAACCTGAGGGGCATAAATTCAATAGAGGAAAGACAGTTGTAGAATAGATGTGTGAAAATTTGTCTTTAGCCAGCAGGTGGTTAATTGCTGGAACAAACTTCCATTTGTCGTTCCATCCATCTTCCATCTTGTGGAAGTCGAAAGTGTGTCCAGTTCCTCTGTAAATAAATTCACAGAGGAACTGGACAAACTTTTAGAGGTAATGGTTGTGTGAATTTTTTATTTTATTTATTTTATTTTTTTGGCTGATACAACAGGATCTAGAATCAATGCTTGCTTTCTTGCATCACATGCCTCTATTACTACTACTACTACTACTACTACTACATGACAAAAAAGTTTGTATCTTTGTTAATGATGCTATTGCATATGTACATATTTTCCATCTCAGACCTATTCCACATTACTTGCTTAGCCCATGTCTTATATAGGCATACAGAAACAATTTAGAAAAATTTTAGCAAATTTAATAAGTTATTTCTTGTATAAAAAGCTCTTCATACACATACCTATTTACAGAGATATACATCGTGGCCTCCCTCTGCCACTAAAGCTTGTTCTGACAAGGCACAGAAAGTGGTTATATACAGCATTGTTTTATGCCAAAATTTTTCATTTTGTTGTTGTTGTTTTGGTTTTTAGGAGCATTAGCAACTAAGGCCATATTGCTCCAGGATATGCGGTGGTCATTCCTTAACCTTTCCACATCCTCCATATTTGGTGGTGACGGGCTCGAACCCCGGTCTAATCAAGAAGCGTGTGCTAGGCACTGCTGCTCCTTCCCACCTGGCTACGGAGGCGCCCTTTTCATTTTGTAAAATGATTTAGTATTAGTAGTGGCAAATGATGCAAGAAAGCAAGCTTATGCAGTATCGGAGGCATTGGAGGCAAATTGCTGCTATGGATAAAGGGATGGTTGAGTGGGAGAAGACAGAGTGTGGTAATCAATGGAAACTGCTCTTCGTGGACTAATGTGATTAGTCGAGTCCCTCAGGGTTCAGTGTTGGGTCAATTGTTGTTTTCTGTATTTATAAATGATATTGATGATGGTATATCAAGCTTAATGTCCAAGTTTGCAGACGATACAAAGGTTGGCAGGGTTGTTAAGGTCACTACTGATGCTATGCTGCTGCAACAGGAGCTGGAAAGGTTGAGCAGATGGGCTGAAAGGTGGCAAATGAAGTTTAACATTGACAAATGTAAAGTACTACATATGGGAAGCAGTAATCCCAGAGTAACATATCAACTCTGTGGTACCACACTGACAGTGGTAGAGAATGAAAAGGACCTGGGGGTAATTGTGCAGGCAGATATGAAGTTTTCTGAGCAGTGCAGACGGGCTACAAGAATAGCTCATGGTATCTTGTCAATGATATACAGGAATTTTTCTAGCAGGGATAAGGAGGTGATTATCCCCTTGTATAAGGCAATGGTTAGGCCACACCTTGAGTATTGTATACAGGTCTGGAGGCCTCATTTTAAGAAGGGCAACAAGATTAGTGAATGGAACAAATGGTTCCATTCACTAATCTAGACTTTCTCTTACGAAGAAAGGCTTAAGTTTTGTGAATTGCAGTGTCTGGAGACTAGGCACCTGAGGTGATCTGATTAAGGTGTATAAAGCCTTGAATGGTTTGATCATGCTCAATGCGGATGGGATTCTTCCTCTTGCTCAGAATAATCGTCTGAGAGTGCATAAATTCAAATCGAGGAAGGATGGTTGTAGGATAGATGTGTGGAAGTTTGCTTTTAGTCAGCGGGTGGTTGATTGCTGGAACAAACTTCCAGCTGCCATTGTAGAAGTTGATAGCTGAAATAGATTCAAGGTAGAACTTGACAAACATTTGGAGGGAGTGGATGAGTGAAATAAGGGGTGTTTTTTTTTTTTTGGCTGATGTTATATAAGCTTGCTTCTTGCATTATGTGCCTTTGCTAATGCTAATCAGCCATTTCACCTATCCGTCCACTCCAACAGTTCGTCTATTTCTTCCTTGAATTTATTCAAGCTATCCACTTCCACAATGTCATACAGAAGTTTGTTCCAGCAACCAACCACCCGTTGGCTAAAGGAAAACTTCTTCACATCGATTCTGCAATCATCCTTCCTTAATTTTAATTTATGCTCCCTCGTGTGTAGTCTGAGCAAGAGAAAGATTCCATCAGCATTGAGCTTTCTCGATCCATTCAAAGCCTTAAATGCCTCAATTAGATCTCCTCACAGGTGTCTAGTCTCCAGATGCTGCAATTTACAGAACTGAAGCCCTTCCTGGTAAACACCTTTTGTTGCCCACACTAATCATGTTACTCTTATGTGCATCTACTCCAACAGATCCACATCCTTCTGCAAATAATCATCTCCTTATCCCTGCTGGAAAAATTCCTGTTTATCATTGCCAAAACTCCCATGAGCTGTCCTAACAGCCTGTCTGCACTGCTCAGAGAACTTCATATCTGATTTCACAGTTATCCCCTGGTCTTTTTCCTTTTCCACTAACCTGAGTGTGGTATCACACAGTTGGTATTTAATCTGGGATTACTGCTACCCATATTAAGTGCAGGTGACCCTCACCGAGTGCAGGGGTTGCATTCTGACCCACAGCCATGCACGGTGATTCCACATTCAACAGGGTACTATTGTTATGGAAAAATGGGGATTAGGTTCTGAAACTTTTTATATGAGAAATTAAAACCATAATCTGTGTTGCAAATCGCACAATTTATTTTTAAAAGAAATTAACAAATTCACTTTATAATTTAAAATGTATTCCAACTAAAAACATCATAAAATATATGAAAGTAATATTTTTCTATGCTAATTTTTGCTGGAATGGGGGTTTCAAAAATGAACGGCGAGACTGACTTCCTCCATAATTTTTCATCTCTCGTTCCATTGATCCAATTGAGTGACAGCAAGTTCGTGCCCCTAACATAAATGTAAAGGGCCCCTATGTTAGAAGAAAACAATGAAAGAAAACTAAAGCCCCAAAAAATCAAAACTAAATTATGGAAACAACAGCAACTTAATTGGGTATACGCTTCCATTATGGAATTGAAATGAATTCCTACCTAGATTTAAAATAAAACTGCATGCTGAAAAAAAATAAAATAATGAAATAAAACTTTTAATTGACCATGACTTACCAGCACATATGAAGAAACATTCAATTGATGAAACTGCTAGCAGACGGTGAACATTCTTTTGAAGTTGGAAGTTAATTTACAAAATCCATAATTTGTCTGTCACTGATTTGTCACAATCTTTCTCATGTCATCATGAGAAACCATAATATTGTCAATGTTTCTCTTAACTTTCATACTCCAATGAAAGTCAGGACTTCCTGCATACCCCCAGGGGCTCACATCTGGTGAGTATGGGCTTGGCACACCCAGGGTCCTGAGCTGGATATCATCATTCTTCTCTTTCTTGGTTATTCCCTTCTATTTCTGACCTCTCTCTCTCTCTCTCTCTCTCTCTCTCTCTCAGGGGTAACTCAAATTTTTTTTGGCTGGTGCAGCAAAAGCCTCAGGCTTCCTTGCACCATATGACTAATAATAATATAATAATAATAATCTTCTCCTTCAGCAACTCGGCTGCTTTTATAATCTCTGTTATGCCCTTGTAAAGTTTTATTTATCTAGATCTTGTTGAACTCACATACTCTGATTACTGTCATTAACTGCCCTTCCAAACTTTGTAATTTTTTTTGTAATTAAAAATAATTAAATAATTTGTAATTAAATTATCAAAATTATCTTTGGCGTCCAGTTACTTTGTCATTGTGTCATAGTATCTATTCAGATTGGTCAGACATGACTAGACAAGTTTCTTGATGGTCCTAATTCTTTCCTTCTGATAAAAGTTTCAAAGAGTTTTGTAACTTTTACAAGTTGTTTTAGCTGCTCTACAAATATCTGTAAAGCTTCCCCCTTCCATAAAAAAACCTTTACCAGATTTTTATGAAGAACGTTACCATTTTTCATTAATATCTATGATGTAAAAACCGAAACTGTGACTTACAGTGGGTAGTATATTGATTATATGGTTTGAAGAACATTACTTTTACACTTCCTCTTAATTACAAATTGACCTTTCTCAAATGAACAGCTCATATGGAAACGTCTGAATAGGTCTTCTTAAAGAGGAAACTGGGTAAATCTCAGTCAGGTTTTAGTAGGAAAATTTGTTAATTTCAGGCCTCTTTCTTCCTGGTTTTGTTTTGTGCACTTATTGTATGTAAAGGGAAAATGGTACATTACTGTGAATATAATGTTGCTGCTTACATTAATTTTATAACCTTTGCTTCTTTGTACATTGCTCTAATCTTCCTTAATTTTTTTTAAAATTAGAAGTTCAGTTTTACAACTTTTTCTACTTTATTTTGCTAGAATGTTTTTTGGTTATTTTTAAAAGGTTCAGTTTATTGAGAAATGGATTATTAACCCATTAACCCTTTATGACTTAAAATTATTAACCCTTTTTATGACTTAAAACTTTAGTGATTTCCAAAGTTAAACACTATTCTACTGAATAAAAAATATTTGTAAACGGCAACAAGTAATTCTGAGGAGCTGCTAAATCTCCTTGCACACAAGCAAAAATTAAAAAAAAAAAATAATCAAATTCAAATAATTTGATTATTTTTCAAAATTCAATCGTATAATCAAATAGAGTGGGTGCATTCTGTTTTTTTTTAAATTTTTTATTTATTTTTTATTTATTTTTTATTATTACTCCAGAACAGCCGAAGCTTACAGAGGAGGAATATAACAATAAAAATACAGATTCATTTACAGTCAATAAATAAATGGGATATAATACAACATATACAATGGAATATCAAATATTACAGGTGATTTGCATTTAGTCAAAGCTGGGATAACAGAGACGTGGTGTCACACAGATATAAGGAATGCTGAACTGGAATTTGGGGAATACAATGTGTACAGAAAGGATAGACAGGATAAAAAGGGAGGAGGTGCTATGCTGTTAATTAAGAAAAACATAAAATCAAAAGAAGTGCATCCAGTTGATATAGATGAGCAGTGCACTGTTGAGTCAGTTTGGTGTGACGTAAGCACTGCGAAAGCAAAAATAAGAGTAGGAGTGTGTTATAGGCCTAATCACTCGAATGAGTACAATGAACAATTGTACAGAGAAATAGAGTAGGCTAGTAAATCGGAATGTCTTATAATGGGGGATTTTAACTTCCTAGATATTGACTGGAACTTGTGGGTTGGTCACTTACACACTAGTCAGACTTTTGTGGATTTATTGGATGATTGTTTTCTGCAGCAGCATGTTCCAGAGGCAACCAGAGAAAGTAATACTCTTGATCTGGTTATCAGCAGTGATCATTCGTGTATTAAGAATTTGCAGATAAAGGAACCACTAGGTGGCAGTGATCACAGTGTACTGATGTGGGATTTACTTAAAGATTTAATTACCATCAGGGGTAAAGGAAAGGGTTTTTGCTTCCCTAAAGGTGAGTACAGTGGTCTCCGACAGTTTTTTTAAATTCTGTACAGTGGGATCAACTGACGATGTTACCAACAGTAAATTCTAAGTGGGAAGCATTCAAGGAATTAATCGTGGATGCTACTAAAAGTTTCATACCTATTAAGAAATATTGTTCAAGGTTTAGGCCTAAATGGTTATCTAATGAACTAATGAGACTCGTAACAGAGAAGAAAAATGCATGGGATGCATATAAATTATCAAGCTACTCAGAAGCCTATGGCAGATATAAGCTAGTCTGTGATCAGGTCATAAAGGAGGTTAGGCAGGTGAAGGCAGATTACGAGAAATCCTTGACAAAAGTTGCTAAGAAAAACAGCAAAGATTTCTTTACTTATATAAACTCTAAAAGGAAGGGGATGAATCTGATTGGTCCACTTGACATCGATGGTTTGACTGTTGATGATCCTGCTCAGATAGCAAACAAACTGAATGAGTGTTTTGCATCTACATTCACACATGAGGAATTATTAAGGTATGAAAATGGCAGAAGGTTATCAAATTGTAGCAGGATACTTAATGATTTTCTAATAACTGAAAGCAAAGTGGAGGAGAAATTGTTGAAGTTAAACATAAGAAAGGGCACCTGGGGTGGATGGGATCTATCCAGTTATATTAAAGGAGGCGGCAAAGCAACTAAGCAAACCCTTAGCCATATTATGAGAGCATCCGTGGATTCAGGGGAGGTTCCCACGGACTGGAGATGTGCAAATGTATCCCCAATTCACAAAGGGGGGATCGAAGGGTGACACAAGTAATTACAGACCAGTTAGCTTAACTTCTGTTCCGTGTGAAATAATGGAGTCACTGGTTAAAGATGCATTGCAGGATCATCTAGACAAGACTGCTGCAATAATTCAGACACAGCATGGGTTTGTTAAGGGAAAGTCTTGTATGACAAATTTGATGGGATATTATGATGTGGTTAGAAAGGAACTGGATGCAAAAAATAATTTTGATATTATATATTTGGATTTCAGGAAAGCTTTTGACACTGTTGCGCATGGAAGACTATTGTACAAATTGGAGCAGAATGGTATTAAGGGTAAGTTGCTACAATGGATGAAAGGATGGTTAAGTGGGAGAAGACAGAGGGTGGTAATCAATGGGTGCTGTTCTTCATGGACTAATGTTATTAGTGGAGTCCCACAGGGTTCAGTGTTAGGTCCACTATTGTTTTGTATATTTATCAGTGATATTGATGAAGGTATATCAGGCTTAATGTCGAAGTTTGCAGATGATACAAAGGTTGGCAGGGTTGTTAATGACAGTAATGGCAGTGTGCTTCTGCAACAGGATCTAGATAATTTGAGCAGATGGGCTAAGAAGTGGCAACTGAAGTTTAACTTTGACAAATGCAAAGTACTGCATATGGGTAGAAGTAACCCCAGAGAAACGTACCAACTGTGTGGTACTATACTTAAGGTGGTAGAAAATGAAAAAGACTGGGAGGAATTGTGCAGTCAGATATGAAGTTTTCTGAGCAATGCAGACAGGCTGCCAGGGCAGGTCATGGGGTTTTGTCAATGATATATAGGAATTTTGCTAGCAGGGAGAAGGTGATTGTCCCTCTGTATAAGGCAATGGTCAGGCCACACCTTGAGTACTGCATACAGGTCTGGAGGCCTCATTTTAGGAAGGATGTAGATTTACTTGAGCGTGTACAGAGAAGGGCAACAAGATTGGTGAGGTGAATGAAGGGATCCTCTTACCAAGAGAGGCTTAAGTTCTGCAAATTGCAGTGGCTGGAGACTAGGCACCTTGCGCGGTGATCTGATTGAGGTATATAAGGCCTTGAATGGGTTGAGCACGCTGAATTCTGATGGGATCCTTCCACTTGTTCAGATTACGAACCTAAGGGGGCATAAATTCAAATTAAGAAAAGACAGATGTAGAATAGATGTGCGGAAATTTGCCTTTAGCCAGCGGGTGGTGAATTGCTGGAACAAACTTCCATCTGTCGTTGTGGAAGTTGACAGGTTAAATAAATTAAAGGAGGAACTGGACAGGCATTTGGAGGGAATGGTGTGTTTTTTTTTTTTTTTTTTTTTTTGGCTGATGCTGCATAAGCTCATACACTTGCTTTCTTGCATCACATGCCAGTACTACTACTACTACTACCTTTGTTATTACATTTTCTTGTTTGATCATAATTTATGTATTTTTTTATTTTTTTATTTCTTTGTTTATTAATCATTTATAATTTTCATTTTCTAGTTACTTGATTATAGAACCTTTGTAATTCTTTTTTGATATGGTACCTTCAGCTAGAATATCAATGTTGGATTCATTTAGCAATCTTGCAGTTCTATTGAAATAGTTAAATTTAAGATTATCAGTTCTGAATGGCTATAGTGCCAGTAGATTGTGTCTTCTCAAGGCTCTTGGAGGGCAGATAAAATTGATTAGGTAGAGCAGCTTGGGGGCATCCAGCTTTCCAGCCATGAGATGCATCAGGAATTTGCAGTCTGCCACAGCCCTTCTTTGGGAGAATGGTACCATCCCGAAGCGATTGCACCATTCATAATAAGATTTTGTGTCCATTTCCAAACTAGACTTGTACACTAAGAATCTGACTATGGATTTCTGAATATGTTCCATCTGTTTTTTGAGTATTTTCGTGTGAGATCTGTGAGGCATATTCAAGTATTGGGTGGATGATCATTATACATGCTGTTTTTATGAGTTGTATGTTGGAGAAGTCAAAGCAGATTTTTTTAAGTAGTCCAAGGGATTTAGAGGCCTTTGCTGTAGTCTTATTCAGACAAGCAGCATACCTCACACAACCTAAGTGAGGAGACCCTTTCCACTCAGACGGAAAAAAATGATAGAAGATGGGCAAAGAAGGTACTCCATGGGAGACACTACCATGACCTCCATCAAGCCCACATAGATAAAAATGGCTTCCAATGCATAGCTCTCAAGTGGGATGTTTTTACCCTAGTCTGATGGATCCATGCTCGCCATCCAGTACGACGTAATCAACACCAGGAACTATAGAAAATACATCTACATCACCACGGAACCTGGAGTGACAGATGATACATGTCAGTGATGCCATCTGGCTTCAGAAATGATCCAACAAATCACGCCAGGATGCAGGGTGATTACCCAAATGGACTACACTTATCAGCATGACCAGGCAGGGCCGTGCAAAGGTATTTGTGGGCCTGAATGCAAAAGGGGTTAAGGGCCCCTGTTTATTTATGTTGAGAGAAAAAAATGTTAAATGGATCATATATTTATTAAATATTAATTATAACAATTATTTTAATATTATTGAAATATAATTATTTTTATAATTATATAAAATAGAAAACATGATTATTTATAATTATTTAATTTAATTGTTTTTAATTTTAAAATTTTTAATTATTTAAATATTTATTAATTAATTATTTATTCATAATTATATAAAATATAATATTGTTATGTTTTAATAAATAGTCAAAACAAAACAATCACGTATTATAGACATAAATGTTATCATGAACTTGAGAGTAAAAGGGAATTTACACGAATGTTTATGTATTAGAATATATTGATTAGTACAGTATAATTAAGTAGCCAAAACAAATAAATCACCTGTAACTGACATATTAAATGTCTTTATCACACAAAATATATTTTATGCATTTTTAGTTTTGTTTTGAAGTTTTTTCCATCCATTTATTAATTACATCCTCAAAAGAACATTCACTAGCAATTTCCCATTCAGTTGATATTGCACAAGCATTTAATCTTTCTTGAAGCATTGATGACCATAAGTATGTTCTTATTAACTTTAATTTACTGAAAGATCTCTCAGCTAATGCTACTGTTACAGGGAGAGTCGAAAAAATTCTTAAAACAACAAATATATAAGGAAATATTTCTTCTAAATTATTTTCTATGATAAATAATAAAATGTCTTTCAGATTCCTAATATTATCTTTGTTTTGTATGATGTCCTTTAAATATGTGATTTCTGAACAAATACTGTTTGAGGTGTTACTTGAATAATCTGCATAAAAATGTTTGAGCCTCTCCCCCAAATCAGATTTTGATGATTTTTTTTAATGTTTATGAGAAAAAAAAATTTTTTTCACATCTGTTATTCTATCAAAACATTCATGTAATTATTGTATAGCAATGCCAATTAAGTTAAAATAAAATGTTATTTTAATTTTTTCATCAAAATCTGTTATTATTTCATCTTCACATTTTTCATTATAAAACCTTTTCTTTTTTCTGTTCCTACTTTCTAGAAAATACACAAGACGTGTTTTGCATGATTCTTCATCTGTCAAGTTCAGTAATATTTTTGGTGTTAAAAATGAAAATAAGCAGCAATAGTTTTCAAACTCATGAATCTGTGTTTTAGTTGACTGGTTACAATGTCAACTATTCTATAAAAGACTAACTTTGAAACAATGCTGTAAATTTTCAAATTGGTGATCTAAGATTCATCATAAATTTTTTTTTATTATTTATTTTCATTCATTTTTAAAATCAGTTTGAGTACTCCATTTTTTTGTAACAATAGTTGCTTCCTTCAAAATAATTTTGAATTCATTTTGTAGTTGTATTACTATGACAAAAGACATTTCTAAGTGCTGCCTACACAATACCCAAATCTTTTCTTTGTAGAAAATTTCGACGTCAAATTTATATTTGAAAGAACCTTTTCCATTATTACAGTAAGAACAAATTCAAAATTTTCCACGTTTTTTTATTTTTATTTTGATTGCTTCTGTATTTTCATTTTTTTTTTTTTCCTTTTTTCTTTTTTTTTAAGTAAGCAGGGGGATTAGCACAAACAGCACTAACCAATTCCGATATGTTTTTGCAGACACCACTGTCTATGCATGACTTGATGGAGAAGGGGATGAATCACTTTTTCCATTAATGGATTAATTTTGGATGATTATAAGTGATTTTTAGGTATAGCATATTAATATAAATCATACAGTGTATGATTTTTATTGATAAATACAATATGTATTTTTCAAATTAATTAAGTTTCATTTAATGTTAACTGCAGATGGAAAATATAGATTAACTAGGAGGTAGGATATATGAAACCGATGGGTTGGAAGTTACTGTCTTTTTTTAGGCCATGATTTAAAATATAATGCATATGTATTTTACACACTGTACAGGCTGCAACTTGTTGTACAAAGCAAAATATTAAGAAACTTTAAAAATCATAATAAAAAATTTAAATTTAAAAAATAACATTCAGTGTGACTTTTTTTTTTAGAAACAGAATAAGTATAAATCTAGAAACTGAAGTAATGAAAAGTTAATTTTACATATTCTAAAACCATTACTTCTTTGCATACTGATTCATTTTTGCTCTTTTTTTTTCTTTCAAGTTTTGGAAACAATAAGGAACTGATGGGTTCCTTTTGAATTTTGAATATCATAATTTATGTAACAAATTGGATGGTTATAAAGGGAAATTTTAAATATATCAGAATGAATCAAGAAATATTATATTTCAAATTCAAATAATAAATGTTATTAATATTTTTTCTTGCTAACATTTCTCCCTGGTATTCCTTTTTATATACAACGCATACTCAGTTCACACATTTGTTCCATATTTTACATAAATCCATAAATGTCTGAAATCAAAATTTCAGTATCCATGCTTAAAACTTCTGGATTACAGATTTTCTTTATGTCACCATGAATTCTTGCGTTTTACAGCAACAGTAGAGCTAATAATTCCCTAAAGGCCAGAGGTGCAAGCAACATATACTTCTGTGCTTCCCTCAGGGAATAAGCAAGCTTAATTTGTTGAGGTAAGCTGGGAGATTAACACAAGAAGTGATGCTGCTGTCCACATGCTCTTATTGTATACACTTCCATTGATTACATTGTTCATTTAGGCTACCTGTAGCTGCTGGTCCCAAGTAAGCATGCCATCAGCATTCTATGTGACAGCACCCTAAGACAGGATGTCAGAGAAATTAGCATTAGCATTAGTAGAGGCATATGATGCAAGAAAGCAAGCTTATGCAGCATGAGTCAAAAAAAAAAAAAAAAAACCACTCCCATTTCACCCTTCCATTTGTTCCTAATACCTGTCCAGCTCAGCCTTAAATTAATTTAGGCTATCAACTTCCACAACAAGGGATGGAAGTCTGTTCCACCAACCAACTATCTGCTGGCTAAATGCAAGCTTCCGCACATTTATCCTACATCTGTCTTTTGTCAATTTGAATTTATGCCCTCTCAGGTGATTATTCTGAGCAAGAGGAAGAATCCCATCAGCATTGAGCATGCTCAAACCATTCATGGCTTTATACACCTCTATCAGATCACCTCGCCGGTCCCAGTCTCCAGACACTGTAATTTGCAAAACTTAAGCCTTTCTTCGTAAGAGCAACCCTTTGTTCCATTCACTAATCTCGTTGCCCTTCTCTGTGCTTGTTCCAGCAGCTCTACATCCATCTTCAAATGAGGCCTCCAGACCTGTATATAGTACTCAAAGTGTGGCTTGACCATTCCCTTATACAAGGGAATAATCACCTCCTTATCCCTGCTAGAAAAATTCCTGTATATTATTTACAAGACTCCATGAGCTACTCTTGCAGCCCATCTGCACTGCTCAGAGAACTTCATATCTGCCTGCACAATTACCCCCAGATCCTTTTCATTCTCTACCACTGTCAATGTAGTACCACAGAGTTGATAAGTAGCTTTGTCAATTTAAATTTGTCAATTTAACATTTGTCAATGTTAAACTTCATTTGCCACCTCTCAGCCCATCTGCTCAACCTTTCCAGATCCTGTTGCAGCAGCATAGCATCAGTAGTGTATTTAACAATCCTGCCAACCTTTGTATTGTCTGCAAACTTGGACATTAAGCTTGATATACCATCATCACTATTATTTATAAATACAGAAAACAACAATGGACCCAACACTGAACCCTGAGGGACTCCACTAATAACATTAGTCCATGATGAGCAGTGTCCATTGATTACCACTCTCTGTCTTCTGCCACTCAACCACCCCTTTATCCATAGCAACAATTTGCCACCAATGCCACACTGCTCCAATTTGTGCAGCAGTCTTCCATGTGCAACAGTATCAAATGCCTTTCTAAGATCCAAATATATAATATCAAAGTTATTCCCTGCAGCCAATTCTTTTGTGACTACATCATAGTATCCAATCAAATTGGTCAGGCAAGACTTTCCTTTAACAAAACCATGCTGTGTCCAAGCTATAACTGAAGTCTTGTCTAGATGATCCTGCTGTGCTTCTTTAACCAGTGCCTCCATTAATTTTCCTGAAACAGAAGTTAAACTAACAGGTATATAATTACTTGTGTTGCCCTTTGATCCTCCTTTGTGAAATGGGGTCACTTTTGCACATCTCTAGTCCATGGGTACCTCCCCTGAGTCCAAAGAAGCTCTCATAATTATGGCTAAGTGTTTGCTTACTTCCTTTGCTGCCTCCTTTAATATAACTGGATAGATCCCATCCACCCCAGGTGCCTTTTTTATATGTATCTTGAACAATTTCTCTTCCACTTTTCTCTCCATTATTACAAAATCATCTAGCTCACTTCACTTGGCTGATGCTGCATAACCTCATACATTTGCTTTCTTGCATCACATGCCACTACTACTACTACCTCTGGCATTCTCCTCCCTGAATAACTCTTCATGTGTGAATGTAGATGCAAAATACTCATTAATTTGTTAGCAACCTGAGCAGAATCATCAACAGTTGGACCAATTTGATTATATGTATCCCATGCATTTTTCTTCTCTGTCATATGTCTCATTAGTTCATCTGACATCCATTTAGGCCTAAACCTTGAACAATATTTCTTAGTTGGTATGTAAAGCCTAGATAAATTCCAAGATAAATTCTTTGAATGCTTCCCATTTTGAATTTGCTGTTGGTAACGTCATCAGTTAGTCCCACCATATAGAATTTACATACTGTCTCAGGCCACTGTAGTCGCCATTGCGAAAGCAAAAACCCTTCCCTTTACCCCTGATGGTAGTTACCTCTTTGAGTAAATTCCACTTCAGCACACTGTGATCACTGCCACCTAGTGGTTCCTTTATCTGCAGATTCTTAATGCATGAAGAATCGCTACTGATAATCAGATCAAGAGTATTACTACCTCTAATTGCCTCCCAAATATGCTGATGTGGATAACAATCATCCAATAAATCCACAAAAGCTTTGCTAGTGTGTGAGTGACCAACCCACAAATTCCAGTCAATATCTGGGGAATTAAAATCCCCCGTTATAAGAGTCTCTGATTTAGTGGCCCACTCTATTTCCCTGTACAGTTTCTTATTATACTCATCAGAGTCATTAGGCCTATAACACACTCCTACTCTCAATTTTGATCTCCCAATGCTTATGTCACACCAAACTGACTCGACACTGCACTGTCCAGTGATGTCGACTGGCTTCACTTCCTTGGATTTTATGTGTTTCTTAACTAATAGCATAACCCCTTCTCCCTTCCTATCCTGTCTTTCTTTCCTGTACACATTGTACTCCCCAAATTCCAATTCTGCATTCCTTATATCTGTGTGACACCACGTCTCTGATATTCCAACAATATCTGCCTTTGATGTTTTGAGCAATACCTCAAATTCATCAAATTTATTTACCAAACTCCTAGCATTGGTGTACACACAAGTATACATGCACCTGTTCTTTTTCTTAGCTACCCTAACACAACCCATGTGTTTACTTGTACCGCAATGACTCGCAGCAGTACTAGTATAAGACTGCCCTGATTACTGTTTCAACCAGTGGTATGATGCCAAGGTCCTCCATAAAAACCTATCAGAAATGGGCCTTACAGAGAACCCTTACATGGAACTCCAGAAAGCTGCAGTAGTGAACAGCTCCAAGATAGCCTGTGAGTTACTTAACCAACAATATTAATATTAGTAGTAACTGGCCACCCCACGCACTTGATACTAGTATCTGTAATGGTGTGGAGAAAAAGTCAAAATAAAAATAAAATTTTTTTCCTTCTTCCTTTTTTCATTCTTTCTAATAAATTGAACAAATTACCTGCTTCCACAAAATAAGGGGAAGTTTACTTTTATCATCTGGAATTTTTGATGTGAATCATCTTTGGGGACACCTCAACTGAGTCAATCTGATCAGTCATGAAAAATGTGATGTCATCTGCATCTTTTGCCAGAGGTGAATTATTGTAACTTGTATTGTTGCAGTCTTTTAACTTGTGTGAATGCAACTATACAAGTATTTATAATCAAATACTTGTATTGCTGCAATTATGTTGCAATCATTGCTGCAATCATGCAGCTGTGATTTGATTGTGGCCATTCAAATGACTACAGTCAAATGGATAATTATGCTATTGGCTTGGATTTCACTAACCTCTTCCAAGCCAAGGATGTTTCACATGGCGTCTCCGTAGCCAAGTGGGCAGGAGCCTCAGTGCGTAGCACACGCTTCTTGATTAGACCAGGGTTCGAGCCCGTGACCACCAAATACAGAGGATGTGGAAAGGTCAGGGAATGACCACTGCATATCCCTGGAGGAATATGGCCTTAGTTGCTAATGCTCCTAAAAACCAAATAAAAACAACAACAACTTTTCACATAAAACCGTCTACTGCACATGCTCAGCACACGTGCCATTTTTTAAAAAATATATTTATTTTTTTTGTCAGGTAATTTGAATTTGATTTTTAAATTTTAAAATTTTCTGTTGGTGTTTAGATTGCTGTTATTAGCACCTATTCATTACTCTTTGCAGTTTACAATAGTTCTTTTACACAATACAGCAGTGTTTAATTTTATAAATAATTATTTGATTACACCACATTTAATGTCTTTATTCAAAATCCTAAATTATCTGTTGATATTTTCAGGGAGACAGAGGACGAGCTGGAATTGTTGTTGCAGCTTACATGCATTATAGTAATATATGTGCCAGGTATGTTGTGTTACAACTATTATATATATATATATAGTGGATATGGCCAAAGGTTACAGCTATAAACGTAAGATAATTAAATTTAATGGTAATACGGTCAGTGAAAACCTAAACTCAGAACTTGACAAGGTAGGGAAGAGCTGATTAATGCCATCAATGTCTAGATTAAACATTACATCAGTCTTAATATCTATGACTGTTTAGTGAAAGAGCAGGTGATAACTAAGTGCTTTGATATATATATATATATATATATATATACACACACACACAGTGAATTAATATAAAAATTTGTTCTTCAAGTGTACTACTGAATGATAATAGTTTTCTAAATACAGTTATATTTAAATTAAAATTAAAAAGTTAACTTAATGCTTTTGAAAGTTGAGTGGCTTGTTTTGCTACCATGTGGTCTTTGTACAGACGAGCACATTCTGGGTTTGTCAGCTAGCAGATTGGCATACATAATCTCTCTGGTCATATGAACTTGCAACAAAATGACTGTTGGCCATCAAACTTGAGTAGTGCTTTTGGGATTATCATATTTTCTGTGTCGGGGTGTAGGCATTCAGCAGTACTCCATTGCTATCACACATATAAACATTATGGCAATGCACCCATTGTGCTGTAACACTTTGCTCATTATATTGCTTGGTATGTATTTTTATTTGTTTTTTGCTTGTGTTGAGGTTAGTTTATGTAAGTAAAATAAAGGTTTGTTAAATTTTTAAATTATTTAAAATTGTTCACTTTTTGAAGCCACCCTTTATTTTCAGTCTGTTACAAACACATTTTGAGTAATCCATTTTTTATATTAAAAACATATTTTGACAAATTTTGTTCACTTTAAAAAATGGCCACATTTGGGAAATAGCTTCAGTGTCAGTGAACAAAACTTGAAAGAAACTAAAATTGAATATCCCATACATTGCAGTGAATGGTCTACCACCAGACGATGCAAGCAAATTCTGAAGCAATCTCCAGGCTTCCATTGGCAGATGCTTTTTTTTTTTTTATGTAAACCCCAAACACGAGAGGTATTAGAACCTATAGTACTTAGTACCGTGCTTGGGTTGGAGGTTGAGAAAACGAAAGAAGATAATTTTCAGGAAATACGTATGAAGGAAGGTTGTTCCAGAAAACGGCAGATGAATGAATAAACGAGGAAGATGAAAAGTTGGTTCTGTGAGTTTGAAGTTGGACAGTAAATGGATGTTGGCTGGTGGCAGCACGTGTTTGGACTGTTTTGAAATAGAGGGCGGGAATTATAGAAGCCAATTCAGAAGAACAGTGCCCATGGAAGTATCTGTAGAAGAGGCATCCAGCAGAAACAGTACGTCTATGAGACAGCGAGTGGAGAGACTCTGTGAGAGATGAATCATTAATTAACCTAACTGCCCACTTCTGAATGGAATCAAGAAGCCTGAGAGAGGTTTTGGGGGCATCACCCCAGATGTGGGAACAATATTCCATGGCAGGGCGGATTTGCGAATTATACAGAGTGATCAGCTGTTTGAAAGAAAAGTAACACCGAGAGCGAAAGAGAAAACCAAGTTTTTTCGATGCAGAAGAAGCAATATTTGTAATGTGCTTGTGCCAAGAGAGATTAGAAATCAGGGTAATCCTCAAAAGAGATATATCATTTTGCTTAGAAATCGGAGTGTCACTAAAGATAAGCATAGGAGCGGAAGAATCCTTTTTGCGAGATATAAGACAAGACTGAGTTTTAGAAGGGTTGAAATCAACTAAGTTGTCTTTGCCCCACTGGAGAATTACCTGAAGATCGGCATTTAAGTAATTGGTAGCAGATTTTCGAGAAGTTGAAGCTGATTGAGCAGGACAAGGTTTCTCAAAATGGAAAGTGGAATGCAATGTGCTATAATCAGAAAAACTATGGATAGGATTTCCAGTCAATGGAAGAATTTCATTAATATACAAGAGGAAAAGAGTGGGGGAAAGAACTGAACCTTGGGGGACACTGGCATTAGTGGAGAAGTTAGAAGACAGAGAGCCATCGACCATCACCCTCAGTGAGCGATCAGAGAGAAAACTGGATAACCAATTACTAAAAACAGTTGGCAAACCATAAGATGGAAGCCTGTTTAGAAGACCTTTATGCCACACACGATCAAAAGCGTTTGAGATGTCAAGACCAACTACTTGTGTTTCATTGAACCTTTCCATTGAATTAGTCCATAAATGGGTAACATAAGCCAGAATATCACCAGTGGATCAACACTGATGAAATCCATACTGGCGATCGTTGACTGGTGGAAGGTTTCTAAGTAGTTTAAGAGTTGGCGGTTAATTGATTTCTCCATTACTTTAGAAAGAGTAGAAGTAATTGGAATGGGACGATAATTGGATGGGAGAGATTTGTCACCCTTTTTTAGGAACTGGCTGGATATGAGCACCTTTGGAATAAGAAAGTGAAAAAAGTTGGCAAAGAATAGAAGGAAGTTCAGGAGCACAGGTTTTGAGAACAAGTGGAGAAATACCATCGGGACCTGGAGCTTTCTTAGCATCAGGATTCGTCAAAATCCTTTTGACATCCTTTTGACGGAAGACCACAGGAAGCATTGAATGGAGCGTGTTGGGAATGGTGGGAGGTGTTTTACCAAGATCATTAATACATGAGTTGGAAGGAAAATGGGATGCTAGCAGGTCAGCTTTATCCTTGGCTGAAGTTTCAACAGAACCATCTGGTTTGGACAGAGGTGGGAGCAGAGATGGGCAAAAGTTGCGGCCAATAGCTTTGGCAAGAGACCAGAATGCTCGGCTACCATTAGGGCAAGAAGCAAGTTTTCTACTCTTAGCCTGTTCAAATTCTAGTTTGGACTGATTAATAACTGCTTTACAATTGTTGCGAGCTTTGGTGTAGGCAGAAAATGAAACTGAAGAATTAGAAACAAGCAAATTACGATATGCAACATTCTTCTCTTGAACAGCTTTAGCACATTTATTGGAAAACCAAGGTTTAGATGAAGGACGAGATTTAAAAGTGGAGTGTGAGATAAAAGATTCCATTTCTGCAAGAATAATTTCAGTGACACAATCTGAGCAAACGTTGACATCAGAAGTTTTGAAATAGTAATCCGACCAAGGAAAAGAAGAAAAGAAGTCTCACAGGTCATCCCTTTTTGCATTCTTGTAATGTCAAACAACATGAGTTTGGGAATAAAGGTTCCATTAGAGAAGAGACAATCACCAAGTTGTGATCTGAAGTGCCTAAAGGACCTCTCACTTCTACCGTGTACTTAGAAGGGTTGTTTGTGGGAAAAAGATCAAGCGTATTGGCTGTATGATTAGGATTGTCTGGTATTCTTGTAGGTAAATGAACAATCTGTTCAAGGTCATTAGTAATTGCAAAAGCCTCAGCCTCTCGACCAGCTGGGTCGGTGTGACTAGAAAACGGAAGCCAGCTGGAGTTGTGAACATTAAAATCACCAAGGAAAATTACTCACTGTTAGGAAAGTTGGACTGGAGAAAGTCAAGCTGCAAAGAGAGGAAGTCAAAGAGCTCAAAGTGATTAGTGGATTTGGGAGAACGGTAGAGACAACAGATGAATTTGACACAATGAGGTAGAGAGATTTTAAGCCAGAGAAGATCAAAGAGAGGAGATTCCAAATTGCCAAGTCTCTAACAGGGAATATCAGAACGGACATATGCACAAGTACCACCTTTGAGGCGAAAGCAATCCTACATCAAATAATTTGGGCATCTGAGATGAGCAGTAGTTGAATCAACTGATAACTGAGATTCAGTCAGAAAAAAGTACATGGGGTTTGGCAGACTGCAAGTGGAAATGGACATCGTTGAGAGTAGAATTGTGACCATGAATATTTGTGAAATGAATTAGGAAGTGCTTGGGAGGTTTAGATCTTTTCACAGATAAGCCTGCTCTATCGGTTTGACAATTCATGGTGTATTCAATAGTAAGAAAAAGTGGGTGGGACATGCTGTATGAAGTAATGAAATTTTTGGATATGGCATACACATGGTAAGAATATACCCAGATCCTCGTCATAACGTGGCCTCGACAATGCTCCCCGCATACACACTACTCGGACTCCCTCCAGTCACTATCTGGCAGAGTAGAGGTAGCAAGATTATACACTACCTGATCCAGAAGCCTCCTAGAGAGTTACCAATAGGTTCGGTCCGGTGTACTAACTAGCGGCCGGCCTGCGAATTCCGTTTTAGAGCTGTACCCTCGAAATGTAAGAAATATTGGATCTCACCACGATGTTCATCATAACCTCAAAAGTCATCAATCATACTGCATGATGGAAGAGATAGGGAAAGGTTGACTGGAACTTAGCTCTAGAGACGAAACATGGGTTCCACCATTTCAGGCCTCCAATAAGCAAAGTGGTGGTATTGCACCAGTTGATGAGAGTCATCTACCACCTAGTACTGCCTGGCAACATAGAGGGGGCGGCATTCCTCCATGTGGTGTGGGCGCCACGCCTCGATCCCTGCTTACGTTGGTTCACACCTGGGTGGTCACTCCCACCATGTACTTGTGCATGGAGGTTATACCCAGGATTACTAACAGTCCCACCATCGTGAATGTACAAGCAGAGGATTTGGCTGTCACAGACTGTCCGGACTTCGCCGAAATTGGGTCCACTTGACTTCAGTGTCACCCGAATATCAGTTCCATCAGCGCTTTAGAATCCCAGGTAGCAAGTGCAGCTTGTCTGGCATATCTGAGAGAATGTGTGTGTGACAACCTCAAGGGCAAGCATGGATCAAATGTAATGGCGGTGCACTTCGGATGGGAAATATAATTGAATGGGAAAGATGCAGTTAATTTTAAATTCTTGTTTTTCGATATGAGATAATTAATATGAATGAGAAAATGAATGAAATGAAAACATAAGGAAATGTTTGGTTTTTATTTTTTATTTATTTTTGGCCAGACTTCATTAACAGAACAGTTAATGATGTTACAGAACAGTTAATTGTGGAATTCATAATTTACAGAACAGTTAATTGAGGAATTCATAATTTGGCATTAATGTCTCTTGTACTAACTTTGTTTAAATTAGAAAAAAAATTGTTTTGGTATACTTTGTGGGGGGGGGGAACACTTGTGGGAGAAAATTAATGGTGTTGTTCTGTATTTTATACAAGAATTGGACTCTAATTGTACTCTTATCTATGAGTCTGACAATCAAATGTGGAATAAAGTTATTTCATTTGGGGTTCCCCAAGAGACTATGTCTGCTATACTGTTTTTTTGTATTCTTCCTCCCCTTATTGAGAATAATATTCCTATAATTGGTTATACAGATGATTTGAAGATCTGGGCTATATCTGGTTCAAGCCATGATGCCTGAATCAATAACTCTAAATTAAACAATGCACTTATTAAAATCCATAACTATTTTAAGGCAACATAAATCCAAATAGGCAGTTCCTGCTTTACGAGTTCTCGGGTTTACGAGGTTTTTTTTTTTTTTTTTCAAGTATCAACAAAATCGAAAATATGAACATTAATTGCAAAAAAATGAATGTTAAACATTCATAAATTCCACATTTAAAACTGTGCACATAGTTATACAATATAATGCACCTCGCTTTACGATGGATAGCGGAGAGACTCGCTCTGAGACAGCGAGTCTCTCCACTCGCTGTCTCATAGACATACTGTTTCTGCTGTATGCCTCTTCTACAGATACTTCCATGGGCACTGTTCTTCTGAATTGGCTTCTATAATTCCCGCTCTCTCTTTCAAAACAGTCCGAACACGTGCTGCCATCAGCCAACATCCATTTGCTGTCCAACTTCAAACTCACAGAACCAACTTTTCATCTTCTTCATTTATTCATTCAACTGCCGTTTTCTGGAACAACCTTCCTTTATACGTATTTACTGAAAATTACAGTCTACAGAAGTTCAAGTCCAGTGTCAACAAATATCTTCTTTCATATTCTCAACTTCCAACCCAAGCACAGTACTAAGTACTATAGGTTCTAATACCTGTTGTGTTTGGGGTTTACATAAAAAAAAAAAAAAAAAAAAAAAAATGATATTAATCCGTTCCAGAGACACCATCGTATTTTGTAAATATCGTATTGTGAACTCAATAATACATTGTTTTTTAGCTATTCGTTCCAAGACCTCGGAAGTTGAAATTTTCGCTATATAACTAAGCTATTTATCTCTCTAAAAGGTCATTTTTATAAAGTAAATTGTATTAGTTACCAATTGAAATCATTAAAACGTACTACACTTTCAGCCGGCCGGGCTAGCCGAGTGGGTAAAGTACCTGCTCGGCAACCCAAAGGTCGCGGGTTCGATTCCCGCCTCGGGCTTTGATCAAAGTACTGCAAAAACCTTGGGAGGTGCAATATGGCCACAGAAGCCTATGCGCAAACAACTACCAAATCAAAAAAAAACTACACTTTCATCGTTATCATATGTTCTGTTATAAGAACCAATTTTGAATGCTTTTGTGATATTTTTCTAAAGCATATTTCTGGAGGTCATGACCATAAAACAGTAAAAACAATTTGTAGTTTCTGGTTTATTGGGCTTTTCTGTTAGCGCAATCAATTATAAATGGGTAGTAAACTCGATGTTATTGCATTTGCGAAAATATCGATAGCTGGAATTGTATGGGTTTTTGTGTTATTATGGTGAAATGTGTTTCCCCTTCATTGCAATCTTCAATCATATAAAAAACATAAATAAATTTTCAGAATCTTCTCTTCATTCCTTTTTTTTTTTAAAGTTTCATAAACTTGTTACTCCCCACGAATTGTGTTAATTGCAATCTCACTTGTGCGTACCTTGTTAGTTAGTTGCAATTTGTGCATGCCATTAAAAAATGCTTATGCATGCTATCATGAAATTTATAAAGAAAAGTGAAGAGATTGTCTTGGAAACAAATGCCTCTTGAAGCATTTCTGAAGAAGAAGACTCCTTGTGCAACAAACCAACAAGTGCTGACACAACAATGAGTGATCAGCGAGTGTGCATTTAGCTGATGATAAAGAATAAACATTCTTTAACATTTGTAAGTCATGAATAATTTCTTTAAATTATAATTTGCTTGATTTTCCAGGCAATGTTTTCATTTCTTTGCATAAATCAATCATTGTTTAACAATAAACTAATCAGCTAACTAATTTCATTGTTGAGAATGTAACCCCTGTTTTGTTTGTTTGTTTGTTTTAGAGTTTTATGGCGCATTAGCATCTGAGGCTATAATGTGCCAAGTCAAAGTGTAACCCCTGTTTTTAACATTATATGTCTATGGGAAATAAATTCCCGCTTTACGAGCACACACTGAATTAACTCGTAAAGTCGGGAACTCCTGTAAACTGCTCATCGTTATTGTATTAGTACCACACCTTATTACTCTTTGGGGTGTCACCACTGCTGGGTTAGAGGTGTCCTTCAGTAAGGTGCCAAAGAAATATGATGTTAAATTTCAGAAGACATATTTGGAAGATTTTTTTCATATACTCTACGATCAGGAAAAAGTAATGTGTTTGCTTTGTGTAATGTATGTAGAAGTTATTTCTCAATTTCAAGTGGTGGCAAATGTGATGTACTGTAATCAGACATTTGCAAATAAATAACCATAAAGGCAAAGTGCACTATTTAGCAAAGAATGCAAAAATAGATGTAGAATTTCACAACGATGATGATACTGTCATATGTGCCAAATGTTTATTTGCATTGTTAATCATTCTTCTTCTGAGTTGTGCTTATCATGCATATGTGTTGTTCAGAAATATGCGAACATTCAAGTGGTTTCTGATAGTGAAATAACAAAAAATACACTTGTGGAAGAACAAAAAGAGCAGGCATTATTAATTAAATTGCACAGAGAAGGAAAGAAGAGTGCATTGGCACTGAGAAATGTGCCATTTTTTATTTCCTTCTGATGGTAGGTAATGAAGTCTAAGGTATCCCATTATGGTAAACTTTCCTAATTAAAAAAAAAAAAAAAAAAAGATGTAAATTTGAAAGCAGCTTGCTCTCAGTGCCAGCATTAGAGAATTTCTCTAGGTAACAGCATTGATTGAACAACCTGAAAGCATGTTGGATTCCTTTTAAAAAAACTGTCTTGCACTCAGTGTCCATAATGTCCTGTTATGGTAGGCCTACAAATTGGAGTTGCAAAGGAATTAAAAGAGGATATTTACTTGTTTCTTTTTAATATTACACCACTATTTGAAAATCCCATCATAACTCTTCATTCCAACATATCTCACATCCATGTACTGGGTCATCAATCTTAGATATGTTGAAGAATGTGATGTGTAAATTTCTTTTACCAACAGTTTTTAAATCGTACCACTTTCATTTTGGAAGCAGATTGATAGACTAGACAGAATCAAAAGGATGGTCTAATTTTGCCATAGGCAGTAATGCAAAGGTAGAAACAAGACTAGGAAACCATTGAAATTTTCTAGGTGCTTAATAAATGGAGAATGTGAGGGCACTCTGATGACTGAAGAGAACAGTCAGTGGATTTTTGGTTGATGTAAAGGGATAAGTATTTTGATAATTTTACCATATTCGTCATTAATTAACATACTACATTGTGTTTTACAAAGATATTAAATAAGTTTAATAGTGTTCATTAGCTTTTTATTTTGAATTTAATTAGTGATTTTTGGAAGTTGTGATTCCTGGTGTTAGCGCCAATATTGTTGAACTACCCGCCATATTGTAATCGATAAGAAATAGTGCAACGTATATATCTTGAACTGATAGCGTAAAATATAACATAAAAACTAGATAACATAATACAAAGCACTGTATTAGGAATCTGTTAGCTTAGTACAGTATCGTCAATTAATCAAAAATATTGATTAATGTTATTGATGAGATTTAATTAATCTTATCAGATGAGAGCTGCGAAGCAAAGATCACAGACTAGTGAGAGTGTTGTGACTTGGGGGAGAAATGAAGGGGCGATTCTCGAACTCATCACAGTCTCAAAAAATGTGCGAAATGTGAAATGTTTTCTGAACTTCTAAAACGGGACATGATCTAGCAAGGAGGATGTCTTTGTGTGTGTGTGTGCTAGATGCCTAGAGTGTCAAGGAATTAGGCGCCAACTCAAGAGTGCTGATGGGCTTCTATGAGAGCTTGAGGAGTAGGGTAACTGTCCTCGAAGAAATTAATATAAGAGGCCCATGAAGCTCTCAGCTGCCCAACTAGTTATTGTTAGTGACTCTGTTGTCAGGGAGATGGGGAATATACTATGCAAGAAGGATAGGTGAAACAAAACCAGGGTATGTCTTCTAGGGACAAAAGTTGATGACGTAGAGCAGATATCATCTTTTAAGGGCACAAAAGGTGATATTGTTGTACACATTGGAACTAATGACATTAAGAGATCTGCAGATTTACTCAACAAGTACAGGTCAATGTTGAAAAAAAGTTGTGACTTAGGGTGTAATGTGAAAGTGTCTGCAATTTTGCCAGACATGATAGGAGGGAGTATATGATGAGAACCTTGTTGATCAATTTGGCCCTGGAGAGATTGTGCAAGGCTCAAGGGGTAGAATTTTTTTTCAGCCTGGTCTGTGCTTGTTGACACGAGAGACTGCTTCTACAGGGATGGGGTACACTTAAATAGAAAGGGTGCAAGAATATTTGCTGATGCTATTGAGGCAGGGTTAGGTAGATCAGAAAACTGCAAGCTTGGAGGGAATACACAGAATAAAAGGTTAACAGTGGCCGCAGGCAGAGGCAAAAGTGATTCTTACACTGCTTCTATTGGAATGAGCAGCAGCAGCATGGAAAGCAAGGCAGTGGAGATTTCCAGGACTGTTAGGGTTCATAGTGGAACAAATAAATACATGGGATGTGTTAGGGTAACTAATAGTAGATACACTGTGCTTGGTTTGGAGGTTAAGAAGATGAAAGAAGATATTTGTTTATATTGAACTTGAACTTCTGTAGACTGTAATTATCAGGAAATACGTATGAAGGAAGGTTGTTTCAGAAAATGGCAGTTGAATGAATAAATGAGGAAGATGAAAAGTTGGTTCTGTGAATTTGAAGTTGGATAGTAAATGGATGTTGGCTGGAGGCTGTATGTGTTCGGACTGTTTTGAAGGAGAGAACGGGAATTATAGAAGCCAATTCAGAAGAACAGGGCCCAGGGAAATTTCTGCAGAAGAAGAGGTATGCAGCAGAAACAGTATGTCCATGAGACAGTGAATGGAGAGACTCTGTTAGAGTTGAATCATTAATTAACCTAACTGCCCTCTTCTGAATGGAATCAAGAAGCCTGAGAGAGATTTGGGGGGCACCACCCCAAATGTGGGAACAATATTCCATGGTAGGGCGGATTTGCGATTTATACAGAGTGAGCAGCTGTTTGGAAGAAAAGTAAAGGTGAGAGCGAAAGAGAAAACCAAGTTTTTTAGATGCAGAGGAAGCAATATTTGTAACGTGCTTGAGCCAAGAGAGATTAGAAGTCAGGGTAATCCCCAAAAGAGATATATTATTTTGCCTAGAAATCGGAGTGTCACAAAAGATAAGCATAGCAGCAGAAGAATCCTTTTTGCGAGATATAAGCCAAAACTATGTTTTAGAAGGATTGAAATCAGCTAAGTTGTATTTGCCCCACTGGAGAATTACCTGGAGATCGGCATTTTAGAAATTGGTAGCAGGTATTCGAGAAGTTGAAGCTGATTGAGTAGGGCAAGGTTTCTCAAAATGGAAAGTGGAATGCAATGTGCTATCATCGGCAAAACTATGGATAGGATTTCCAGTCAATGGAAGAAGGTCATTAATATACAAGAGGAAAAGAGTGGGGGAAAGAACTGAACCTTGGGGGACACCGGCATTAGTGGAGAAGTTAGAAGACAGCGAGCCATCTACCATTACCCTCAGTGAGCGATCAGAGAGAAAACTGGATAACCAATTATAAAAAACAGTTGGCAAACCAAAAGATGGAAGTTTGTTTAGAAGACCTTTATGCCAAACATGATCGAAAGCCTTTGAGATGTCAAGAGCAACTACTTGTGTTTCACCAAACCTTTCCATTGAATTAGCCCATAAATAGGTAACGTAAGACAGAATATCACAAGTGGATCGACACTGACAGAATCCATACTGGCGATCGTTGATCAGACAGAAGGTTTCTAGGTAGTTTAAGAGTTGGCGGTTAATTGATTTCTCCATTATTTTAGAAAGAGTAGAAGTAATTGCAGTAGGATGATAATTTGATGGGAGGCATTTGTCATCCTTTTTTGGAACTGGCTGGATATGAGCAAATTTCCAAGCAGAAGGAAAAACACCTTTAGAATAAGAAAGTGAAAAAAGGTGGCAAAGAATAGGAGTAAGTTCAGGATCACAGGTTTTGAGAACAAGTGGAGAAATACCATCGGGACCTGGAGCTTTCTTAGCATCAAGATTCGTCAAAATCCTTCTGACATCCTTTTGACGGAAGGCCACAGGAGGCATTGAATGGAGCGTGTTGGGAATAGTGGGAGGTGTTTTACCAAGATCATTAATACATGAGTTGGAAGAAAAATGGGATGCCAGCAGGTCAGCTTTATCCTTGGCTGAAGTTTCAATAGAACCATCTGGTTTGGACAGAGGTGGGAGCAGAGATGGGCAAAAGTTGCGGCCAATAGCTTTGGCAAGAGACCAGAATGCTCGGCTACCATTAGGCAAGAAGCAAGTTTTCTACTCTTAGCCTGTTCAAATTCTAGTTTGGACTGATTAATAATTGCTTTACAATTGTTGCGAGTTTTGGTATAGGCAGAAAATGAAACTGATGAATAAGAAACAAGCCAATTATGATATGCAATGTTCTTCTCTTGAACAGCCTTAGCACATTTATTGGAAAACCAAGGTTTAGATAAAGGACGAGATTTTAAAGTGGAGTGTGGGATAAAGGATTCCATTCCTGCAAGAATAATTTCAGTGACACGATCTGAGCAAACGTTGACATCAGAAGTTTTGAAACAGTAATCCGACCAAGGAAAAGAAGAAAAGAAATCTCGCAGGTCATCCCATTTTGCATTCTTTTAATGCCCAAACAGCACGAGGTTGGGAATTGCCATGAGATAAAAGCTCCATTGGAGAAGAGACAATCACCAAGTTGTGATCTGAAGTGCCTAAAGGACTTCCCACTTCAACTCTGTACTTAGAAGGGTTGTTTGTGAGAAAAAGATCAACTGTGTTGGCTGTATGATTAGGATTGTCCGCTATTCTTATAGGTAAATGAACAATCTGTGCAAGTTCATTAGTAATTGCAAAAGCCTCAATATCTCGACCAGCTGGGTCGGTGTGACAACCTCATGGACTGTTTAATATGCTCGACTAATGCTAAAGCTAAAAACCTATGATAAATAAATGTGTTTGTTTTCAGTAATTTACACATTCACAGGTCTGCACATATAATTTTTGCGTCATACTTTTTACTAGGTAAGTATCCTTATATGCTGTTAGTAAGCACAAATTGCCATGGTGACAGTTTGGTTATATTGTCCACTGTGCAACATGTGAATTTCACATGTAAAAATTTTCTGATGGAAATATCAGACACAAAAGTTTGTAAAATAAATGTGGTATCATCAGTTCACAGTGTATAAATTAAAAATGAATCACTTTTATGCCACATATAAAAATTGTTGCTGAATTGAATTGTTAAAATCTAGGTATCTTCTGTGCTCTTGGGTAACATTTAAAAATGACCAGTATAAGTAGCTACCAAATGAAAATGTTGGATTGGGCGTTTGAATAAACAAAGAAAAGCCCCAGTGGCAAACCAGACATGGTTGGTTTCAGTATTTTATACAATTCAGAGATCGGCTGCATAAAATTACATTATATTTTGTAATAAGATTAGGAACCTACTAATTGTGAGCCATGGGGTGTTAGAGATGATAAACCAATTGATACATGATATAGTGATTGGAATGGACATCGTGATTATAACACCATAAGTTTAAGCAATTCATTGACATTTATTCAGATCAATCAGTGTTTAATGAGAAAGAAATTTTCTGATTGGATTCCCTTAGTTTGTTGATAGTTTTTGTTGTTTTTTTATTTTTTCTGTCATTTCTACCAAGAAGAGGAGAAGATGCTTTTTATAGAAGAACAGCATCTTCTCCTCTTATTTCTTCAGTGTACAAGTTCTCATTTCTAAACGGTAATCTTATAAATGCTGAGGTAGCACAAATTTCATCAATTGGAAGTGCATCAAATTTGAATTTTTTTTGTGGACAGGTTTTTCAGTACTTACTAGTATCATTGAAGAATATATCCAAGAGATGAGGCAATTAGCATTAGCATTAGTAGAGGCATTTGATGCAAGAAAGCAAGCTTATGCAGCATCAGCCAACAAAAAAAAAAAAAAGAAAGTAACATAAATAAAAATAACCACTTCCACTTCACCCCTCTGTTCGTTCGAAATACCTGTCCAGCTGAGCCTTAAACTTATTTAGGCTATCAACTTCCACAACAAGGGATGGAAGTCTGTTCCACCTACCAACCACCCGCTGGCTAAAGGCAAATTTCCGCACATCTATCCTACATCTGTCTTTCCTCAGTTTGAATTTATGCCCTCTCAGGTGATTATTCTGAGCAAGAGGAAGAATCCCATCAGCATTGAGCATGCTCAAACCATTCAAGGCTTTGTACACCTCTATCAGATCACCTCGCTGGTGCCTAGTTTCCAGACACTGTAATTTGCAAAACCCCTTTGTCCCATTCACCAATCTAGTTGCCCTTCTCTGTACTCGTTCCAGCTGCTCTACATCCTTCTTGAAATGAGGCCTCCAGGCCTGTATGCAGTATTCTAGGTGTGGCCTGACCATTGCTTTATACAAGGGAATAATCACCTCCTTATCCCTGCTAGAAAAATTCCTATATATCATTGACAATACACCATGAGCTACTCTTGCAGCCCGTCTGCACTGCTCAGAGAACTTCATATCTGCCTGCACAACCACCCCCAGGTCCCTTTTATTCTCTACCACTGTCAGTGTAGTACACACAGAATTGATACGTTGCTCTGGGGTTGCTGTTTCCCATATGTAGTACTTTACATTTGTCAATGTTAAACTTCATTTGCCACCTCGAAGCCCATCTGCTCAACCTTTCCAAATCCTGTTGCAGTAGCATAGTGTCAGTAGTGTCCTTGACAACCCTGCCAACCTTCGTATCGTCTGAAAACTTGGACATTAAGCCTGATATACCATCATCAATATCATTTATAAATACAGAAAACAATAAAGGACCCAATACTGAACCCTGAGGGACTCCACTAATAACATTAGTCCACGATGAGCAGTGTCCATTGATTACCACTCTCTGTCTTCTCCCCCTCAACCACCCCTTTATCCATAGCAGCAATTTGCCTCCAATGCCACACTGCTCCAATTTGTGCAGCAGTCTTCCATGTGCAACAGTATCAAAAGCCTTTCTAAGATCCAAGTATATAATATCAAAGTTATTCCCTGCATCCAGTTCTTTTGTGGCTGCATCATAGTATCCAATCAAATTGGTCAGGCAAGACTTACCCTTAACAAAACCATGGTGTGTCCTAGCTATAACTGAAGTCTTGTCTAGATGATCCTGCAGTGCTTCTTTAACCAGTGCCTCCATTAATTTTCCGGGAACAGAAGTTAAACTCACAGGTCTATAATTACTTGTGTCAGCCTTTGATCCCCCTTTGTGAATTGGGGTCACATTTGCACATCTCCAGTCCGTGGGTACCTCCCCTGAGTCCAAGGAAGCTCTCATAATTATGGCTAAGGGTTTGCTTACTTCCTTTGCTGCCTCCTTTAATATAACTGGATAGATCCCATCCACCCCAGGTGCCTTTCTTGTGTTTACCTTCAACAATTTCTCCTCCACTTTGCTCTCAGTTATTACAAGATTCTCTAGCTTACTGCTAGAGTTGAATACACCTCTGGCATTCCCCTCACTGAATAACTCCTCATGTGTGAATGTCGATGCAAAATATTCATTTAGTTTGTTAGCTACCTGAGCAGGATCATCAACAGTTGAACCATCGATATCAAGTGGGCCAATCTGATTCATCCCCTTCCTTCTAGAGTTTACATAAGTAAAGAACTCTTTGCTGTATTTCTTCGCATCCCTTGCCAAGGATCTCTCGTAATCTGCCTTCGCCTGCCTAACCTCCTTTGTAACTTGGTTACAGATCAACTTGTATCTATCATAGGCGTCTGTGTCACGTGTTAATTTGTATGTATCCCATGCATTTTTTCTTCTCTGCCATATGCCTCATTAGTTCATCTGACATCCATTTAGGCCTAAACCTTGAACAATATTTCTTAGTTGTTATGTAAAGCCTAGTAGCTTCCAAGATAAGTTCTTTGAATGCTTCCCATTTTGAATTTGCTGTTGGCAATATCATTAGTTGATCCCACTGTATAGAATTTAAATACTGTCTCAGTCCATTGTAGTCGCCTTTACGAAAGCAATACCCCTTCCCTTTACTCCTAATGGTAGTTACCTCTTTGAGTAACTCCCACTTCAGCACACTGTGATCACTGCCACCTAGTGGTTCATTTATCTGCAGATTCTTAATGCATGAAGAATCACTACTGATAATCAAATCAAGAGTATTACTCCCTCTAGTTGCCTCCCGAACATGCTGATGTAGAAAACAATCATCCAATAAATCCACAAAAGCCCTGCTAGTGTGTGAGTGACCAGCCCCCAAATTCCAGTCAATATCTGGGAAATTAAAATCTCCCATTATAAGACTCTCTGATTTACTGGCACACTCTATTTCTCCGAACAGTTTCTTATTATACTCATCAGAGTCATTAGGCCTATAGCACAGTCCTACTCTAAATTTTGATCTCCCAATGCTTATGTCACACCAAACTGACTCGACACTGCACTGTCCAGCGATGTCGACTGGCTTCACTTCCTTGGATTTTATGTGTTTTTTAACTAATAGCATAACCCCTCCTCCCTTACTATCCTGTCTATCCTTTCTGTAGACATTGTACTCCCCAAATTCCAGTTGTGCATTCCTTATATCTGTGGGACACCACGTCTCTGAAATCCCCACAATATCTGCCTTTGATGTTTTGAGCAATACCTCAAATTCATCAAATTTATTTACTAAACTCCTAGCATTGGTGTACACGCAAGTATACATGCACCTGTTCTTTTTCTTAGCTACCATAACACAACCCATGTGTTTACTTGTACCCCAATGATTCCCAGCAGTCTCTGAAATATCCTGCATCTTATTTTCCAGGATGCGGCTCATTCCAATAGAAGCAGTGCAAGAATCACTTTCACCTCTGCCAGTGGCTACTGTTAATCTATTAGTCCTTGTATGCCCTCAATCTAGCAGTTTTCCGACCCACTTAACACTGCCTCGATAGCATCAGCAAACATTCTTGCACCCTTTCTATTTAAGTGTATCCCATCCCTGTAGAAGCAGTCTCTCCTGTTAACAAGTACAGACCAGGCTGAAAAAAATTTTTCCCCTTGAGCCCTGCACAATCTTTCCAGGGCCGAATTGATTGACAGGGCTCTCATCATATACTCCCTCCTATCGTGTCTGGGCAGAATTGCGGACACAACTTTCAATTTCAACCCTAATTCACGGCTTTTTTTCATCAGTGACCTGTACTTGTCAAGTAATTCCGCCGGTCTCCTACTCTTAATATCATTAGTGCCAACGTGTACAACTATATCACCTTTTGTGCCCTTAAAAGATGATATCCGCTCTACAACGTCATCAACTTTTGCCCCAATTGTTGTTTTTCTGTCAGTTTCAGTGCAAGTACCTACCATATACAGAAAAAAAGAATAACTGATATATTGTGGTCCTTGGTTGGGAAACTGACAAGTGCACAAGGAAGCTTGAAATATAATAAATTATCTTAATTCATGCTTGGAATTTTAACAATTCCTCACAGCATTGCTGTGTATGATATGAGAGGATATTTAGCTAGGTGAAAAAAAAAAAAAAAAAAACTTAACTTGAGATCTCTTTCTTATGAAGCTTTGGAAATGCTCTTGAAAGCCAAGTCTACATAGCATGGCTGTTCTTATGAACTAAACTTTGAATTAACATTTATAAAGAGGGCAGAGTCCAAAGAGTATTTTTTTAAAAGCAATGATCTGTTGTTATCTAACAGACCACCCAAACAGAAAAAATGCTTTTTGAGAGCCTGCTGTACCGGAATTGGTCCTGTGTGTGTATTTTAATATAAAATCCATATATTCTGTGTCCAAAACCTGGACTTTAAAATAAGTTATTTTTACAAGTTCCTGTTTTGACTCAAAAATATCTTGCTTTACTCCTGTTTCGACTCAAAAATCTCCTTCTTTATTCCTGTTTATAGTTACCCAGTCTCCAGCTTCTTGAAAGTCAAAAGTTGGCACCAATGTTGATAAGTTGCTCTGATTTAATTCCTTTAAGAACAATACCCATTTTCTTCAAGCAATCCATTTTTGTCTCTTTGACAAATAAACTGATATTATTATTAACATCCTTGAAATGGCACTTTTGAACACTGAAGAACCTGGTGATGTCTGAATGTGGTTGGAGGTCACTAGATTCTTCATCTCCATTCTTACAATTGGTCTTCATCACTGACAGTCATTCTGATGGTATTTCCTTGCCATGTTATACATACAGTCCTATAAAAGAAAACCCGTGAGATAGAGCAATAAAAGTACTATTTGAACTTAATTACAGAAGAATTGCAAAATTTACACTTTGCAGGCATTCCTTATAAATTTTATGTACATTTATAAGAAAGATGATGCAAATATTTATATATGACCCATCTTTCTCCAGTTTTATACATAAATTTTGTCTCAAACAGTGAAAACATGAAACTTGCTTACTTTTGCATATCCGTGCAGTATATGATACTTTGTTATTATTTATTGGAGCATAGATATTTTGAATATTCAGTTTCATGAAAAGCAAAGTAAAAAAATATCAAGTTTTAAAAATATTTTCAGTGCTGATCAAGCATTAGACAGACTTGCGATGAAACAGTTCTATGATGAAAAATTATCTCTCTTTATGCATCCTTCTCAGAAGAGGTAATGTGATATATAACTAATATATTATTATGTATGTAATTAAATCCACTTGTTTTTTTATCCTTTTATATGTATTACTTTCAAATTTGTATGTGGAAAAAGGAATACTAAATATGCCCTGTGACTAATGCAGAAGATTAAGGCTATGCTATTGAGATGTATTAAAATTTGGTGGTTTGAAGAATAAAAAAACTGAAAATACATCTTACCGTAAGGAAGAAGAGATAAAGAGGATTCATTAGACATATTTTATGTCTGAGTGGTAAATATTTAGGCTCTAAGACTAAAATAAAACTTTAACGGTTAGCGCATTCGAAGAATACTGAAGATTATGCAGCGGTTTAACGCTAATGAAAGGAATTTAAATTTTGAAATATAGGAGCGAATATTTAAAAATGTATGAAATCAGTGTCACCTTATGAATAAATTCATTGACTGAAGTTATAAAAATTAATTGTGCGAATATACTGGGGGGAAAAAAAAAAAAAAAAAAAATATATATATATATATATTTTTTTTTTACATTACAGATACATAAATATATGTATCTATAAAATTTAGATACATATATATAAATGACGACCTCTGGAAACCAGACGAAAGCCAGCTGTAATCAGCTAATCATCCTTTTTGCAATAAGCAGGCTCTGCTGTAGTCAACTTTCTCTTCCCGAGCATCTCGTGAGATGCATGATGACTCTTCCTATGATTAAAGCCAGCCCCTTTCAAAATCAGCCATGTGGTAGGCAATGGCATACCACCACATTATCTGATGCCACAGAGACCACAACAAAACCAGCTCCAAAAACTGCTGTTAACCAGTTCCCGGATGCGACTGTGTGCCCTGCAAAATTAAATTTAAGAAAGAAGAGGGTAAACATGGCCATATGGAATGTAAAAAGTTTAAAAGAAGGCAAGATGGCTATGATCATCAATGAAATGGATAGGAATAAAATTAACATTTTATGAGCAACTGACGTCATGTAGACAGACAAGGTCATTTCAAAACTGGAAATGGGTTTTTGGTTGTTTTTGCTGGAAGTGATCAAGTAAAAGATCGTGGTGTTGCTGTCATTTTGAATAAGGAATGTTCAAGGTCTCTTCTTGGATACAATCCTATTAATAATAGAATGATGACGGTTAGACTTCAGAGCCAGCCAGTAGATCTCAAGTTTTAGTTGCATATGCACCAACATCAACATCCACAGACGAAGATATGGATGTTTATTATGAAAATCTTCAGTCAGCTCTTGATCTGGTCCCAAAAAAGAAAGTTTTGATACTCATGGGTGATTTTAATGCAAAAGTAGGTAAGACAGTTTCTTCTAGTCCAGAATGTGATAGGTTTGGTCTTGGCACTAGAAATGAGCGGGTTGAAAGTTTAATTGAATTTTGTCATCTGAACAGTCTTTTCATATGTAACACCTGCTTTCAGCAGCACCCGAGAAGGTTCTACACATGGAAATCTCCGGATCATAAAACAAGGAATCAGATTGATTATATACTTATGCAGCAAAGGTGGCATTCCAGTGTAATCACAACAAAAACACTTCCTGGAGCAGATTGGGGCAGTGATCATTAGCTACTCCACATCGTTCTAAAGCTGAAGCTGAAAAAGATCATGAATAAGGTTTCCCTAGACGATTGGATGTAGAAAATATTCCAAATAATTATATGCTTGAAACAGGCAATCATTTTCAAGTTCTGTTAGAACTAGATGATGATATGCTGCCTGAGGAAATGTGGGAAAATACAAAAAGTATTATTAAGGATTCAGCAAATAGACACATTAGAGAAAGGTCGAAGATCAGGAAGCCTTGAATTACAGAAGCCACTTTTAAACTTAAACTTAAAATTTAAACTTCTCTTGAACAGAGAAGAACTGCAAAAGCCCATGGTGTACAAGGAAACAAAGAGTATCAGGAACTAAGCAAAGTCATCAAGCACTGTTTAAGCCAGGACAAACAGGATTATAGCAATCAAAAGTGTAAAGAAATCGAATACCGCAACAAACAAAACAGCACTAAAAAGATGTATGATGTAATTAGGTCCTTAAGACAAAAGTTCCGACCAAAACTTAATGTAATTAAGGACTCCAAAGGGGAAATTTTAACAGAGGAGAACACAATCAAAGGAAGGTGGAAAGAATACCTTGAGCATCTTTTCCGAGCACCTGCTGGCACTAACGATCTGCTACCCCCTTTTCAAGAGTGTGATCATGAACCAATTCCACTGAAGGAAGAAGTCAAAAAAGCCATCAGAAAACTAACGTGTGGAAGTCACCTGAAATTGATGAAAGCTACAGGTATGAAGGGCAGCGAGTTTTTTCATAAAATGATTGTTAAAATTTGGGAAATGGGATGGTGGCCATCAGATTGGAAGAAATCAATTTTCATCCCCTTACCAAATAAAGGAGATCTGAAAATTTGCTAAAATTACAGGACTATTAGCCTAATTTCTGACGCTAGCATGATTCTTCTTAAAATCGTATTGAACAGAATCACAAGAAAACTTGAAGAAGAAATGTCAGAAGAGCAAACAGGTTTCAGAAGGGGTAAATTAACCAGAGATCAGATTTTAAGCCTACGACTGATTATTGAAAAATGCAAAGAATTCAATGTTCCAGTCATTTTGTGTTTTATAGATCATGCAAAAGCATTTGATTGTGTTCAACATGAGAAACTATGGGAAACAATGACTTTTATGGGTTTCCCAATCCACATAATTCAGCTGATTAAGCTTCTGTACCAGGAATAGGAAGGAACTGTGAGAATGAACATGAGAAACACGGACTTTTTCACAAACAGGTAATGGTGTCAGGCAGGGCTGTATTTTTTCACCTCACCTTGGAAGATTTAGAGACTGGCATCAAAATTGGAGGACTGAAGATAAACAACCTTTGTTATGCAGATGATACTGTGCTAATTTGTAATTCTAAGGATTATCTTAAAGAAACTCTGAGGAGAGTATGTGAAGCAAGTAAGAAAAAAGGATTTCTGAATGTGTGTAAAACTAAAATTATGGTGATTAGTGATAATCTCGATTCCAGTAAAGTGAAGGTTAATGGGCAAGATCGCTGATCTCATAAAATTATGGAGAGATCATGATCTGCCCCTAAAGATGAAACTGAGAATCATTTTTTCCAATTGCCACTTATGGATGTGAAGATGGAATCTGAAAAGAGTTGACAGGAAGGAAATTGAGGCATTTGAAATGTGGTGTTACAGGAGAATACTGCGTAATTCTTACTTGGATCGAAGAACAAATGAGTGGGTATTGAATAAAATTGGCAGGCCTAAAATTCTTCTTCATAGCATCAACAAAAGAAAACTCAAGTTTTTTGGTCATATAGTAAGAAGGGAAAACTTTCTGTTGAAGAATATAATGGAAGGAAAAACCGAGGGGAAGAGGTACAGAGGAAGACCTGCAATTAGGTGGAAGGATGGGATCAGTGAACTTCTGGGCATGACACTTTGCGATGCTGCTCGTATAGCACACGATCGATGCAGTTGGAGGAATTTGTTGGTGGCAACAACAGCTCCTCAGGGAATTATGTGACTGGAAGAAGATTCAGATTTATGATTAAACTTTTTTTTTTCTCATTTGATTTGTGTTACTTCCTTCATTATAATTGATTTATTTACTTTAATTCTGTTTATTCCAAATTTAATTTTTAATGTTAATTTGTATATCTGAATTTGATTATCAATTATTTGTATATATAATTTATTATCCTCATTAATTATCCTGAAAAGCACCACCCCTTGAAGAGGTGGTGGTGCTTTTGAGTCTGTTTTTATTTAATTCCATTTATTTATTATGAAAATGGTACTCATACTTTTATGGGTGTGAGGGTACATTTCCATGGGTGGTGAGGAGTTGTGCATTTTCACTGCTGAAAGACAATTCATTGGTTTGTTCTTTTCTTGATTTTTTTGATTTGATGCAGCAAGTAATGCAGCAAAAATTTAAAATTTAAAAATCAATAATTTGCTGCATTACTTTCATGGTATATTTAGTGTTCCTTTTTTATAGAATGAATATATTAATTCCATTTCATCAATATATATATATATAATTTTGAAAAACTGTGAGACTTGACAACAGTAATTAAACTGTATAGTAGTTTTTACACTCCTTGAACAATATAATAATTTAATATTTAATTAAGTTCTCCTTTCATGTTAGTTTTTCTTAACGCTTATGCCAGGTAAGGATGGTGTTTTCTATATTTTTTTTGTTTTGTTTTGCTTAAAGCAGAATTAGCTCCACCATGCATAATTAATAACAGTGATTAACATGGAAATAATTGTTTTAAGTTATTAACATGTTAACTTGAAATTAATACATTAATAATAAATAGCTGAATGAAGAATGAAGAATACAATTACTGAATAGAAAATACTGATCAGTGATCGCTGCATTTGCATTGATCACTGAACTGTATTCTTTTTTTCATTTTAGGAAATCATCATGATGGTGTTAAAAATTTCATGCCAAAGCTTGTTTTAAGATATTAATTAAGATAGAAGGGTGTTTAATAATTGTAACTGGGAAATTTGGCTACAAGACTTAAAATTGAAAAGCTGATGGGATGGGAGAAACTGTTGAAGATAAACACAAGAAAGGCACCCGGGGGTGGATGGGATCTATCCAGTTATATTAAAGGAGGCAGCAAAGAAAATAAGCAAACCCTTAGCCATAATTATGAGAGCTTCCTTGGACTCAGGGGAGGTACCCATAGACTGGAAATGTGCAAATGTGACCCCAATTCACAAAGGAGGATCAAAGGCTGACACAAGTAATTATAGACCTGTGAGCTTAACTTCTGTTCCAGGAAAATTAATGGAGGCACTGGTTAAAGAAGCACTGCAGGATCATTTAGACAAGACTTCAGTTATAGCTCAGACACTGCATGGTTTTGTTAAGGGGAAGTCTTGCCTGACCAACTTGATTGGATACTATGATGCAGTCACAAAGAACTGGATGCAGGGAATAACTTTGATATTATATACTTGGATCTTAGAAAGGCTTTTGATACTGTTGCACATGGAAGACTGCTACACATATTGGAGCAGTGTGACATGGAGGCAAATTGCTGTTATGGATAAAGGGGTGGTTGAGGGGGAGAAGACAGAGAGTGGTAATCAATGGACACTGCTCATCGTGGACTAATGTTATTAGTGGAGCCCCTCAGGGCTCAGTGTTGGGTCCATTATTGTTTTCTGTATTTATAAATGATATTGATGATGATATATCAAGCTTAATGTCCAAGTTTGCAGACGATACAAAGGTTGGCAGGGTTGTCAAGGACACTACTGACACTATGCTGCTGCAACAGGATCTGGAAAGGTTGAGCAGATGGGCTGAGAGGTGGCAAATGAAGTTTAACATTGACAAATGTAAAGTACTACACATGGGAAACAGCAACCCCAGAGCAACGTATCAACTCTGTGGTACTACACTGACAGTGGTAGAGAATGAAAGGGATCTGGGGGTGGTTGTGCAGGCAGATATGAAGTTCTCTGAGCAGTGCAGACGGGCTGCAAGAGTAGCTCATGGAGTATTGTCAATGATATACAGGAATTTTTCCAGCAGGGATACGGAGGTGATTATTCCATTGTATAAGGCAATGGTCAGGCCACACCTAAAGTACTGTATACAGGTCTGGAGGCCTCATTTCAAGAAGGATGTAGAGCTGCTGGAACGAGTACAGAGAAGGGCAACAAGATTAGTGAATGGAACAGAGGGGTGCTCTTACGAAGAAAGGCTTAAGTTTTGCAAATTACAGTGTCTGGAGACTAGGCACCAGCGAGGTGATCTGATAGAGGTGTATAAAGCCTTGAATGGTTTAAGCATGCTCAATGCTGATGGGATTCTTCCTCTAGCTCAGAAAAATCACCTGAGAGGGCATAAATTCAAATTGAGAAAAGACAGATGTAGGATAGACGTGCGGAAATTTGCCTTTAGCCAGCGGGTGGTTGGTTGGTGGAACAGACTTCCATCCCTTGTGGTGGAGGTTGATAGCCTAAATAAGTTTAAGGCTCAGCTGGACAGGTATTTTGAACGAACAGAGGGGTGAAGTGGAAGTGCGTTTTTTTTTTTTTTTGGCTGATGCTGCATAAGCTTGCTTTCTTGCATCAAATGCCTCTGCTAATGCTAATCAGATCACCTCACTGGTGCCTAGTCTCCAGACACTGTAATTTGCAAAACTTAAGAGCAAGAGCAACCCTTTGTTCCATTCACTAATCTTGTTGCCCTTCTCTGTACTCGTTCCAGCAGCTCTACATCCTTCGTGAAATGAGGCCTCCAGACGTGTAAACAGTACTCAAGGTGCGGCCTGACCATTGCCTTATACAAGGAAATAATCACCTTATCCCTGCTAGAAAAATTCCTGTATATCATTGATAAGACACCATGAGCTACTCTTGCAGCCCATCTGCACTGCTCAGAAAACTTCATATCTGCCTGCACAATTACCCCCAGGTCCGTTTCGTTCTCTACCACTGTCAATATAGTACCACAGAGTTGATATGTTACTCTGGGATTACTGCATCCCATACGTAGTACTTTACATTTGTCAATGTTAAACTTCATTTACAAACCTTTCAGCCCATCTGCTCAACTTTTCTAGATCCTTTTGCAGTAGTGTACTGTCATTAGTGTCCTTCACAACCCTGTCAACCTTTGTATCGTCTGCAAACTTGGACATTAAGCTTGATATACCATCATCAATATCATTTATAAATACAGAAAACAACAATGGACTCAACACTGAACTCTGAGGGACCCCCCCCACTAATAACATTAGTCCATGATGAGCAGTGTCCGTTGATTACCACCCTCTGTTTTATCCCCCTCAACCATCCCTTTATCCATAGCAGCAATTTGCCTCTAATGCCACACTGCTCCAATTTGTGCAGCAGTCTTCCATGTGCAACAGTATCAAAAGCCTTTCTAAGATATAAATAGACAATATCAACTGGATGAAGGGAAGTTATTCCCTTCATCCAGTTCTTTTGTATCCAATCAAATTGGTCAGGCAAGACCATGGTTTTCTTAAGGGAAAGTCTTGTGTCCGAGCTATAAGTCTTGTCTAGATCATCCTGCAGTGGTTCTTTAACCAGTGCCTCCATTAAGTTTCTTAACAGAAGTGCCTCCATTAATTAAGTTTAACAGAAGTTAAACTCACAGCTCTATAATTACTTGTGTTAGCCTTTGATCCTCCTTTATGAATTGGGGTCACATTTGCACATCTCCAGTCTACGGGTACCTCCCCTGAGTCCAAAGAATCTCTCATAATTATGGCTAAGGGTTTGTTTACTTCTTTTGTGCCTCCTTTAATATAACTGAATAGATCCCTCTCACCCCGGGTGCCTTTTTTTATGTTTATCCTCAACAATTTCTCCTCCACTTTCCTCTCAGTTATTACAAGATCAACTAGCTCACTGCCAGAGTTTACTTCACCACTGGCATTCCCCTTCCTGAATAACTCCCCATGTGTGAATGTAGATGCAAAATACTCGTTTAATTTGTTAGCCAACTGAGCAGGATCCTCAACTGTTGAACCATCAATATCCAGTGTACCAATCTGATTCATCCCTTTCCTTCTAGAGTTTACATGGGTAATGAACTCTTTTCTGTTTTTCTTTGCATCCTTTGTCAAGGATTTCTCATAATCTGCCTTTGCCTGCCTAATCTCCTTTGTGATTTGGTTACAGACCAGCTTATATCTATCATAGGCTTCCGTGTCACCTATTAATTTATATGTATCCCATGCATTTTTCTTCTCTGCCATATGTTGCATTAGTTCATCTGACATCCATTTAGGCCTAAACCTTTAACAGTATTTCTTAGTTGGTATGTAAAGCCTAGTAGCTTCCAAGATAAGTTCTTTGAATGCTTCCCATTTTGAATTTGCTGTTGGTAACATCATCAGTTGGTCCCACTGTATAGAATTTAAATACTGTCTCAGACCATCGTAGTCGCCTTTATGAAAGCAAAAACCCTTCCCTTTACCCCTGATGGTAGTTACCTCTTTGAGTAAATCCCATTTCAGCACACTGTGATCACTGCCACCTAGTGGTTCTTTTATCTGCAGATTCTTAATACATGAAGAATCACTACTGATAATCAGATCAAGAGTATTACTCCCTCTATTTGCGTCCCGAACATGCTGATGTAGAAAACAATCATCCAATAAATCCACAAAAGCCTTGCTAGTGTGTGAGTGACCAACCCACAAATTCCAGTCAATATCTGGGAAATTAAAATCCCCCTTTATAAGACTCTCTGATTTACTGGCCCACTCTATTTCCCTGTACAGTTTCTTATTATACTCATCAGAGTCATTAGGCCTATAGCACACTCCTACTCTCAATTTTGATCTCCCAGTGCTTATGTCACACCAAACTGACTCGACACTGCACTGTCCAGCGATGTCGACTGGCTTCACTTCCTTGGATTTTATGTATTTCTTAACTAATAGCATAACCCCTCCTCCCTTCCTATCCTGTCTATCCTTTCTGTAGATGTTGTACTGCCCAAATTCCAGTTCTGCATTCCTGATATCTGTGTGACACCACGTCTCTGATATCCCAACAATATCTGCCTTTGATGTTTTGAGCAATACCTCAAATTGATCAAATTTATTTACCAATCTCCTAGCATTGGTGTACACGTAAGTCATGCACCTGTTCCTATTCTTAGGCACCCTAACACAACTGATGTGTTTACTTGTACCACAATGACTCCCAGCAGTCTCTGAAATACCCTGAATCTTGTTTTCCAGGCTGCTGCTCATTCCAATAGAAGCAGTGCAAGAATCACTTTCACCTCTGCCAGTGGCTAATTTTAATCTACAAATTAGTCATTGAACCCCCCCAATCTAGTAGTTTTCCGACCCACCTAACACTGCCTCGATAGCATCAGCAAACATTCTTGCACCCTTTCTATTTAAGTGTATCCCATCCCTGTAGAAGCAGTCTCTCCTGTTAACAAGTACCGACCAGGCTGAAAAAAATTCTACCCCTTGAGCCTTGCACAATCTTTCCAGGGCCAAATTGATCGACAGGGCTCTCATCATATAGTCCTTCCTATCGTGTCTGGGCTCTCATCATGTGCTCCCTCCTATCGTGTCAGTTTGACATGAAGTTTTCTGAATAGTGAAATTTTAGAAGAAACTTATCTGCAAAAAGATTTAAACCCTATAAAAAAAATTTCCTCATTCATTTCACAAATATACGTGGTCTCAGAAACTTAATAATATGGAATGTTCTGTTTTTGTTCTTCCCTGGCTTAAAATCTCTCTACCACATTCTTTCAGATTCATTAGCATTAGTAGAGGCATATGTTCCAAGAAAGCAAGCTTATAGAGCATCAGCAAAAAAAAAAAAAAAAAAACCCCTTCCCATTTCACCCATCCATTCGTTCTAAATGTTTATTTAGTTCTGGCTTGAATTTGTTTAAGCTGTCAACATCTACAGCAACAAATGAAAGTTTGTTCCCTCAATCAACCACCTGCTGACTAAAGGCAAATTTCCGCACATCTGTTCTACAGCTGTCTTTCTTCAACTTGAATTTTTGTATCCTCAGGCGATTAATCTGGGCTAGAGAAAGAATCCCATTAGCATCGAGCTTGCTCAAACCATTCAAGGCCTTATACACCTCAATCAGATCACCTTGCAGGTGCCAAGTCACCAGAAACTGTAATTTGCAGAACTTAAAAGCCTTGCTTCATAAGAGCAACCCTTTGTTCCATCACTAATCCTGTTGCCCTTCTCTGTACTCGTTCCAGCAGCTCTACGTCCTTCCTAAAATGAGGTTTCCAGACCTGTATACAGTACCCAAGGTGTTAAGGGGTTAATCACTTCCTTATCCCTAGAAAAATTCCTGTATATCATTGACAAGACATAATGAGCTAATCTTGCAGAATGCACTCTTCAGAAAACTTCATATCTGACTGCACAATTACCCTCAGGGCCTTTTCATTCTCTACCACCCTGAGTGTAGTACTATGCAGTTGATACATAACTCTTGGGTTACTGCTACCTATATGCAGTACTTTATATCTGTCAATGTTAAACTTTAATTGCCACTGCTCAGCCCAGATCCTGGTGCAGTAGTGTACTGTCATTAGTGTCATTAACAACCCTGCCAACTTTCGTATCGTCTGCAAACTTAGACGTTAAGCCTGCTATACCTTCATCAATATCATTAATAAATACTGAAAATAACAATGGAGCCAAAACTGAACTGTGGGGAACTCCACTAATAGCATTAGTCCATGAAAAGCAGTGTCCATTGATTACTACTCTCTGTCTTCTCCCACTCATCCATCCTTTTATTCGTACAGCAATTTGTCCTTAATGCCACACTGCTCCAATTTGTACAGTAGTCTTCCATTTGCAACAGTATCAAAAGCTTTCCTGAAATCAAAGTAGATATCAAAATTATTTTTTGCATCCAGTTCCTTTGTAACCACATCGTATATCCAATCAAATTGGTCACACAAGACTTCCACTTAACAAAACCATGCTGTGTCCGAACTAAAGCTGAAGTCTAGTCTAGATGACCCTGCAGTGCTTCTTTAACCAGCGCCTCCATCAATTTCCCTGGAACAGATGTTAAACTAGCAGGTCTGTAATTACTTGCATTACCCTTTGATCCTCCTTTGTGAATTGGGGTCACATTTGCACATCTCCAGTCCCTGGGTACTTCCCCTGAGTCCAAGGAAGCTCTCATAATTATGGCGGAGTGTTTGCTTACATCCCTTGCTGCCTCCTTTAATATAACTGGTTAGATCCCATCCACCTCAGTTGATTTTTTTTGCTGATTACAGTCCAGCTTATATCTACCATAGGCTTTTGCCACCTGATAATTTATATGTATCCCATGCATTTTTCTTCTCTGTCACTTGTCTCATTAGGTAATTCCGACATCTGTTTAGGTCTGCATCTTTAACAGTATTTCTTAATTGGTATGAAAAGCCTTGTAGTTTCCAAGTTTAATTCATTGAATGCTTCCCATTTAGAATTTGCTGTTCATAACATCATCAGTCGGTCGCACTCTATAGAATTTAAAAATTGTCTCAGACCACCATAGTCACCCTTATGAAAGCAAAAATTCTCCCTTTACCTCTGATGGTCGTTAAATCTTTGTGTAAATCCCTCATCAGCACACTGTGATCACTGCCACCTAGTGGTTCCTTTAACTGCAGATTCTTAATGCATGAATAATCACTGCTGATAATCAGATTAATGTATGAATAATCACTGCTGATAATCAGATCAATGCATGAATAATCACTGCTGATAATCAGATCAACTCTCTCTAGTTGCCTTGCGAACATGTTGCTGCCAAAAACAGTCATCCAATAAATCCACAAAAGTCTTGCTAGCGTATGAGTGACCAACCCAAAAGTTCCAGTCTATATCTGGGAAGTTAAAATAGTAGTAGTAGTATTAGTTGTAGAGGCATGTGATACAAAAAAGCAGGCTTATGTAGTATCAAGCAAAAAAAAAAAAAAAAAATTCACACATCCATTCCCTCTAAGTGCTTGTCCAGCTCCTCCTTGAATTTATTTAAGCTGTCAACTTTGACAACGGCAGATGGAAGTTTGTTCCAGCAATCAACTACCCGCTGGCTAAAATCAAATTTCTGCAACATCTATTCTATGACTCTCTTTCCTCAATTTCAATTTATGTCCGTAGTCTGATCAAGAGGAAGAATCCCATCAGAATTGAGCCTGCTCAACCCTTTCAATGCCTTGTACACCTCAATTAGATCACCATGCAGGTGCCTTGTCTCCAGACACTGCACGGTAGAGGACAAACTCATGCTGTGCGTGAAAATCCCCCATCATAAGACTCTGATTTACTGGGCCACTTTATTTCTCTGTACAGCTGTTTTTTGTACTCAGAGTCATTAGGCCTATATTCACACTCCTACTCTCAGCGATTTATTTGGAGACTATTCACGGTAAAGAACAAAAAGAGTGAAATGGATGAAATTCACAAAGGGATTCAAAGGGGTAAAGTGAGTAATTACAGACTTGTAAGCTGCACCTCTGTTCTAGAAAAAATAATGTAGGTAGTGGTTAAAGACGTATAGCATGATCATCTTTAGAGAAATGCAGTTATATATGGAAATTATGTAGCATGCATTTGTGAGGTGGAGATATTGTCTGACCAATCTTATTAGTTATTATGATGCTGCAGCAATCAAAAATGCAAAAAATAATTTTGCCCTCATACACTTAGATTTCATTAAAGCTTTTGATACTGTTCCACATGAAAGACTTCTGCACAAATTGGAGCAGCATCGAATGAGGGGCAGTTTACTGCTATGAATAAAGGGATGATTGAGTTACAGAAGACAGAGGGTTGTTATAAATGGGCAGTGCTTTAATGAGGGATGAACTAATGATTTAAGTGATGCCACTAATGTTATTAGTGGCATCACTCAGGATTCAGAGCTGCATCCCTTACTGTTTTAGCATTAGCATTAGTAGAGGCATATGGTGCAAGAAAGCAAGCTTATGCAGCATCGGCCAAAAAAAAAAAAAAAAAAAAAAGTATTACTCCCTCTAGTTTCTCCCGAACATGCTGATTTACAAAACAATCATCCAATAAATCCACAAAAGCCTTGCTAGTGTGTGAATGACCAGTCCACAAATTCCAGTCAATATCTGGGAAATTAAAATCCCCCATTATAAGACTCTCTGATTTACTGGCCCACTCTATTTCCCTGTACAGTTTCTTATTATACTCATCAGAGTCATTAGGCCTATAGCACACTCCTACTCTCAATTCTGATCTCCCAATGCTTACGTGACACCAAACTGACTCGACACTGCGCTGTCCAGCGATGTCGACCGGCTTCACTTCCTTGGATTTTATGTGTTTCTTAACTAATAGCATAACCCCCCTCCCTTCCTATCCTGTCTATCCTTTCTGTAGACGTTGTACTCCCCAAATTCCAGTTCTGCATTACTTATATCTGTGTGACACCACGTCTCTGATATCCCAACAATATCTGCCTTTGATGCTTTGAGCAATACCTCAAATTCATCAAATTTATTTACCAAACTCCTAGCATTGGTGTACACGCAAGTGTGCACCAATGCTAGGAGTGTACACCAATCCTAACACAACCCATGTGTTTACTTGTACCCCAATAACTCTCAGCAGTCTCTGAAATTTCCTGCATCTTATTTTCCAAGCTGCTGCTCATTCCAATAGAAGCAGTGCAAGAATCACTTTCACCTCTGCCAGTGGCTAATGTTACTCTATTAGTCCTGTATCCCCCAATCTAGCAGTTTTCCGACCCACCTAACACTGCCTCGATAGCATGAGGAAACATTCTTGCACCCTTTCTATTTAAGTGTATCCCATCCCTGTAGAAGCAGTCTCTCCTGTTAACAAGTACAGACCAGGCTGAAAAAAATTCTACCCCTTGAGCCTTGCACAATCTTTCCAGGGCCGAATTGATCGAATTGCAGACACTTTCAAATTCAACCCTAATTCACGGGCTTTTTTCAACAGTGACCTGTACTTGTTAAGTAATTCCGCCAGTCTCCAACTCTTAATATCATTAGTGCCAACGTGTACAACTATATCACCTTTTGTGCCCCTAAAAGATGATATCCGCTCTACAACGTCATCAACCTTTGCCCCTGGCAGACATACCCTGGTCCTGTTCCACCTATCCTTTTTACAAAGCATGTTTCCCGTTTCCCTGACAATAGAGTCACCAACAACTACTAGTTCCTTTGGGACCAGCGCATTCTGCCTTGGGGGTTACCGCTGTGTTGCATGACGCCCAAGTGCAAGCTCTGGCGTTGGTGTAGGCAGCTGAGAGCTTGATGGGCCCCTCACTTTTAATCCTTCGATGGCATCCACCCTGTCCTTCACGCTCTCATATAGGCCCATAACAATGCTGAGTTGTCGCTTGATTTCCTTACACTCCTTGCATTGGCACATACAAAGACATCCCCTATGGCAGTATCATAAGCATTAGTAGAGGCATGTTGTGATGCAAGGAAGCAAGCTTGTGCAGCATCAGCCAAAAAGAAAAAAAAAAAAACGCCTCCAATTCACCCCTCCATCCGTTCCAAACACCTGTCCAGCTCAGTCTTAAATCTATTTAGAGACCAAATATAATTCTAGAAGAACAGTGCCAGTGCACAACGAAAGATGGAAATCTGTTCCGCCAACCCACCACCCGCCGGCCAAGGGCAAACCTCAACACATCCGTCCTACATGTCTCTCTGCAACTTGAACTTACTCCCTCTCAGGTGATTAATCCAAGCAAGAGGAAGAATCCCACTAGCACAGAGCACGCTCAAACCATTCAAGACTCCACACACCTCAATCAGATCACCTTGCAGGTGAACTATAACTGAAGTCTTGTCTAGATGATTCTGCAGTGCTTCTTTAACCAGTGCCTCCATTCATTTTTCTGGAACAGAAGTTAAACTAACAGGTCTATAATTACATGTGTTGCCCTTTGATCCTCCTTTCATGATATTCAGTGCTTTTTTAAAATTATGGTAAAGGAAGGCTGAAGGGAAACTATTACCAAGCAATTGATTATGGAGTAATTTAATATTGATTAAAAAGAGGATGTTGTTATTGCAAATTGTAGCAATTCTGAAGTATTGGGAGAGTATTATTTTAGCAGCACTTTTTTTTTTTGAAATGCACGAGTGCCAATGTGGGAAACTGGCTACATTGAAGTTGAAAGCATCTCTCTTATATGTTAATATCAGCATGAGGGCTGTTGATATTAATGTCCATGTTTAAGTAATCAGCTGAATGGTCATTATGATTTGTCCTCTCTGGAGTAAGGTCTGGAGAATAAATACCAGAAAAATCCTGTATAAGTGTAGGGTTGTTAATTACTAACAAGTCATCTATACATCAATTGTACATCAATAAGTCTCAGATCAGTATAGGTGTAGGTTAGCTATGACACAGCTAACCTATACTGTTTTTTTTTTATGAAAAACTCCAAACACCAGAGGTATTAGAACCTGTAGTACTTAGTACCGTGTTTGAGTTGAAGGTTGAGAAGAAAAAAGAAGATATTTGTTGACATTAGACTTGAACTTCTGTAGACTGTAATTTTCAGGAAATACGTAAGAAGGAAGGTTTTCCCAGAAAATGGCAGTTTAATGAATAAACGAGGAAGATGAAAAGTTGGTTCTGTAGTTCGAAGTTGGACAGTAAATGGATGTTGGCTGGTGGCAGCACGTGTCCAGACTGTTTTGAAAGAGAGAGCTGCAGTTATAGAGGCCAATTCAGAAGAACAGTGCCCATGGAAGTATCTCTAGAAAAGGCATGCAGCAGAAACAGTACGTCTATGAGACAGTGAGTGGAGAGACTCTGTTAGAGAGGAGTCAATAATTAACCTAACTGCTCTCTTCTGGATGGAATCTAGAAGCCTGAGAGAGGTTTTGGGGGCACTGCCCCAGATGTGGGAACAATATTCCATGGTGGTAGGGCGGATTTGCGATTTATACAGAGTGAGCAGCTGTTTGGAAGAAAAGTAACGCCGAAAGAGAAAGCCAAGTTTTTTAGATGCAGAGGAAACAATATTTGTAATGTGCTTGTGCCAAGAGAGATTGGAAGTCAGGGTAATCCCCAAAAGAGATATATCATTTTGCCTAGAAATCGGAGTGTCACCAAAGATAAGCATAGCAGCAGAAGAATCCTTTTTGCAAGATATAAGAAAAGACTGAGTTTTAGAAGGATTGAAATCAACTAAGTTGTCTTTGCTCCACTGGAGAATTACCTGGAGATTGGCATTTAAGGAATTGGTTGCAGATATTCAAGAAGTTAAATCTGATTTAAGCAAGGTTTCTGAAGATGGAAAGTGGAATGCAATGTGCTATCATCAGCAAAACTATGGATAGGATTTCCAGTCAGTGGAAGAAGGTCATTAATACACAAGAGGAAAAGAGTGGGGGAAAGAACTGAACCTTGGGGGACAACAGCATTAGTGGAAAAGTTAGAAGACCGAGAGCCATCTACCGTCACTCGTAGTGAGCGATCAGAGAGAAAACTGGATAACGAATTACAAAAAACAGTTGGCAAACCATAAGATGGAAGCTTCTTTAGGAGATCTTTATGCCAAACACGATCGAAAGCCTTTGAGACGTCAAGAGCAACAGCTAGTGTTTCACCAAACTTTTCCATTGAATTTCTCCATAAGTGGGTAACATAAGCCAGAATATCACCAGTGGATCGACACTAATGGAATCCATACTGGCAATCGTTGATCAGGCGGAAGGTTTCTAGGTAGTTTAAGAGTTGGTGGTTAATTGATTTTTCCACTACTTTAGAAAGAGTAGAAGTAATTGCAATGGGACAATAATTGGATGGGAGTGATTTGTCACCCTTTTTAGGAACTGGCTGGATATGAGCAAATTTCCAAGCAGAAGGAAAAACATCATGTCCGTGACGGCTCCATAAACATCAAGCAAATAATGCATTTTAAAAGGTTGTGATTCAGAGGGCAACTGCCCCCCCTCAGTTCTCCCCTGAGCCACAGCACTCCCATTAGCTTGAGCCTTTTGCTTTGCTGCTCTGGTGTGAGTCATGATTTCGATTTAATTTCAATAAAATTTCAATTTCAGTACAAAATTAAAACCCTAAACTTGTATCCCAACACAGTTATAACGCTATATTTATGTTTCAGTATCGAGTGTTATCTATGAAATCCCTTTATATAATGTCCGTATCAAGTTAAGTATTAATTATTTATTTTTGCTAATTATTAATGTTACGTAGTACATATAACATTGTTATATGTATATAGTTAAAAGTACAATTTAATTGACAATGAAGTTGAACAAGATTAATCATATTTATAATAATATTTATTTTCATATTTATTAACTAAATTCATATTTATTATTCATATTTAATAAATAAATTTAATATTTATTTATTATTTATTATTTATTAATGTTTTCATATTTATTATGTAAGATTTGAAAATCTTACAAAAATAAAATATTTTTTTTATTAAGACTTTGAAAGTTAGTTTTCTTTTGATTCTTGCCGTTAATAGGATAAATGGGTAATATATGCAGTTTCAGAAATAAGAATTATTCTGGTAAGAGGTATAAAAATTAAAAGAGTAGCGGGAACGAAAACAGAGCCATTAGCTTTACTTCCGTTAAACCAGGGAACAGATGGAGGATACTATGACAAACCCAGTAGGGGGTCCGGCGCTACAAAAACAACTTAAGGTTTATGAGTGGACACACACCGGAAACGTATTCTGTACAACACACGCTAGTTTCTAAAAATACACGCTATAGTAGCCAGTGTCACAATTTGTGGTTTTTTTTGAGTGCAATAGAGACAAGCTGTTATGAGACAGGAAGAGTTGTTTTGGAATATTCGGCTGACATCAAAGAACACATGTTAACAAGTTGAAAATAATAAAAGAGAGGGATATAGGGAATCACGTGCTAGTGCTACGGGGCAGGCTGAATTAGGCCTTCCAACAAATGAAAAGAAAGAAAAAATGAAAAGAAAGAGTGATTGGAAGAAAACACTGTGGGAAGGCGTGGAAAACTCCTGGAGAAAATTGTGGATGGATATGGACACAGGGGGAGAGAGTGGAAAAAGGAAGAGAAGGGGAGAGGAGAATTTTTTTTTTTTGAGCGGTGCTAGTGAAAGGGTGAGTCGGTAGGAGTTGCTTGAAAGATGATGAAGAAATAGCCGACAAAAAAAGTCGAAGTGGGGTTATCAGTAATGTAGTGAGTGAGAAATTAGGAGATGAACTGGAAAGGGGTAGTAAAAGGAAGTTCTGCAAACAGTGAGAATGAGAGAAGAGGATTCCCTTAGAACACCCAGTCCACCGAGGAAGGCGATAATATCCTGAAAGCGGAGTAGCAGTTGTGATGCCATATGATGTTGCCCTGGAAGCTGTAAGATGTTGCCCTGGAAGCTGTAAGATGTTGCCCTTGATAGCAGAAGATAACAGCTCTGGATAAGGATAGGATAGAAGGCCCTTATGAAGACACCGGATCACAGAAATTAAGTAAGTGAAAGTTAATTTGAGAATACTGTAAGTTAAAAGCTAGAGAAAGGACTGTAGAGCGATATTTGGGGAATTCAATGATAAGAGAAAGTTATTTTTGAAAATACTGTAAGTTAACTGCTAGAGAAAGGACTGTAGTGTGATAATTGGGGAATTTAATGATAAAGATAAGATTAGATGGGTGAACCAAATAGGAGTAAATTCTACTCTAAGGCAATTATGGTTGGTTTAGGCAGTAATTTGGAATAAGGAGGATAGTAATGTAGATGAAAAGGTTAACGGAAGGAATTGTAGTAAAAATAGAAATACTAAATGTGTGGAGATAAAATTTATGTATATTGCTAACCCTTAAAGGTGTGTTTGAATGTAATATTGTATTTTGGTAATCAAGTTCTGTAACTGATAATGGTTAAAGAAATATATAAGAAAGAGGAATAGGGAATTAAAGAATAAATTGGTAGTTATGATGATACATAAAAGTAATATGATCAATGATATGTTTAACTTTAATGATTAAATAAATGTTAATGACACCTATGAGGTATGATTTGATTGTGTTGTAATAGGAGCAGAAATAAGGTGAGCATATAAAGAGTGTAACTATTTAACCTGTGTATGCATAATGAGAAAGGTGAGATAAAAAAAAAGTCAAGTCTGTAAAGGAGCCTGTTAGATAGGAAGAGACTGGATATGTTGGAAGTACCTTGGTGTTGAAACAGTGAAATTTTATTCTTAATGAGATTTGTTATGATTTAACTGTAAATATGCATAATAAACTTATTTTTTTTGGTATAACATTTGTGTAATTATTTGTTGTACTGGACACAAGCCTAACCAATGGGAATTAAACATATAAGAGTTTCTCCCCTATGAACTTAGAATTTTCTGAGAAGTAAAGTCAGATGCGCTAGTGGGGAGATATTATAAAGGGGAGTTGTTTAAACAAAAGATATAGCATAAATAAAAAATAGATAAATAATATATAATACAAATAATAAACCCCCCCCACCCACAATTGGCGAAAGCAGCCAGGATATAATTCCCAAATGGAAGGCAGTGTACCAGAATAGCAAAGAAATAATTTAAGCCCAGTTGCTGAAACTGAGGAAAAATTCAGCTGGCGAGCCAGAATACATATCATATCGATTTAGAATTGTTGTTTAATATAAAATTGATTATTGGTTGAAAAATATTAAGGAAAATAATGGTGGAGATAAAAAGTTAAGCATTGAGTTTGATTATTTATGTGGTATTGAATAGTGTATTAGAGAATTGATCAGAGATTGAAATAGTAGATAAATGAATAGGTAGGTAAATAGGTAGAAAAATGAATAGATAGATATAATTGAATTGAGTAGATAAATGTGAATATAAAGAAAGAAATAGTGAAGTATTAGGAATATTTAAATGTAAAGGAATTGATTATTAAGCTAAGAGATAAAGCATTTACGACAGATTAATCTTAATAGGGGAAATTATAGTACTACCAATAAAAAAATTAATTAATTTGTCAATTAAATTAAAGATGGCTACTAGAAGGGCACATAGCAGTAGGGATAGGGAAAGAACAGAAAATAATGGAAGGGAAGGATCAGTGGAAGCAAGCTCTAGCATAGGGAGCAACAATATGGGACTCTTAGATTAAGTAAATTCTTAAAAGTCTTCAGGGGCGAACCATCGGAAAGTGTAGACTATTTCCTGCGCAAACTGACAATGATAAAAGAAAAGGAAGGGCTAACAGAATTAGAGGTAGTCCCTATGGCCGAGTTTAAGTTAGAAGGCGCAGCACAGAGAAAATATTTAGAAACTACGCAGTCCACAGAAGTTGAAACTCTCGAACAATTCGAGAAAATATTAAGAAAGCTATTCTCAGAGAAAATTACCTTCCTGGAAGGAATCAATAGGCTAAGCAACATCACACAAAACAGTCGCGAAACCGTGGAAGAATACTATAAAAACTTTAGAACAATTAAACTAAATACCGAAGTTTCCGAAAATGAAAGTAGCGCCTTCGATAAAATCCTAATGGGGCAGTTTTTATCGGGGATTAGGGAAAGGTATAGGCGAGAGATACTAAGGAGAAAGCCAAAATCCTTAGCAGAAGCAGTAGAACTGGCCATCGAAGAGCAGAAACTAGATTTTCATGGTAGGGGGACCACTAGAAAGGACGTTAACATATTAGTATCCGAAGGGGAAACAAAACCCGAAATTAGTAGGGATAAGGGAGGTGAGAGAAGGTTAGAAGGTTTAGAGAAACAGATCGCAGGGGTGGAAGCCAAATTAAACAAGTTATTAGAAGAATTTAATACCAAGAAACAAATAAAGGAAGGGAATAAGGAACAGTTAGGCGAGAATACGCGGACCTGGGGAAGACACAATTACTTAGAGGAAAACGGAGATGGAAGGGAAGGATGGAGAACTGGAGAGGCTGACAAGGGTAGAATTCGTAGGTGGTGCTATAGATGCCAGAATACAGATCACTGGACCCGTGACTGCAAGGGAGGCGAACTAGCAGAAGGATTCGAGGGGAGGAGAGAAAAACGGGGTTCTAAAAATAACTGGGGAGATTATTGGGATCGAAATAGAAACTACCGATCAAGTAAGCCAAAAAACTCAGAACAGCTAAGGGAGGAAGTGCGCACAAATTATAGAAAGGGGAGCCATTGGCAGGAATGCGGCAGGGATAAGCCAGCTTTAAAACTAAGAAGGTCCGTCACGAAGGCCCGAGGTGGGGGACGAAACAGACACAGGGGAAACCATTATCCCAAAGAGGGCATCCACATAGAGTCGGTGAAGAGTGATGCAGGCTATGATAACCTTTTTTGCATAGACGGCAGCATTGGGGGAGTAGATAGCCGTATGCTCATTGACAGCGGCGCTACTAGGTCGCTTATGACCTGGAATTTCTACCTAAGGTATAAGGATGTTAAAGGTGAAGCCAACGTACGGGCCTGCAAAGAATATACCTTGAAAGATATAGGCTTGGGCGACTGGCCGACTAAATATTTAGTAACTGAAGAGGCAGCACTAGGCAGGGGAGGCAAAGTGGTTAGGTACAAGTTTCTAGTCGCACCAGGAATAAAAAGTGCCGGCTACGACGTGATAATAGGGATCGATTTATTAAGGGAGACCGGTTGCGTTATCGACTTGAAAAATAACAGGTTGTTTGACAATAGGGTCAGCTCGCCGGCCCTGGGTATCACAAAGGCCACTAGGGAGGTAGAGACATGCACAGCTCAAGAAAGTAGAATCGTAAGCCGGGCGAAGGAAAATGGCAATTGGCCTGTGGAGTTAAGGAGTTTGATAAGCGAGTACGGGCACTTATTCACCGAAAGAGTATCTGAGCTGGGCTCTACAAATTTGGCAGAGCATGAAGTTCATGTGACCCAGGAGAACCCCATATTCACTCCTCAGTACCGAATCCCTCAAGCCCAGATTCCGAGATTAAGGGAGGAGATCTCCCTGATGGAAAGGGCAGGGATCATAGAGAGATCACAGTCTAAGTGGAACAGTCCACTACTAATCGTAAAAAAATCCGAAGGGGGAATTAGAATAGTGCTAGACCTCCGCAAGGTGAACCGAGTCACGAAGCCAATTGATTTTCCCATGCCAAATGTGTCAGAAATTTTAAGCAGTTTAAAGGGGGCAGTGTATTTCTCTAAACTAGATCTAAACTCGGGCTATTATTAGATACCTCTCCACCCCGAGCACAAGAAATACTTTGCTTTCCAAACACCATTTGGAAAGTATCAAATGGCCCGAATGCCCCAGGGGGCCCGAAACTCCGCTGCCTCTTTTCAGTGCGTAATGAGCACCATTTTTGCAGACCTACTTGACAGAGGGGTAATGTGTTTCATAGATGATGTGCTGGTCTATTCCTCCACATTGGAGGAACACAAAGTGCTGTTAGAGGATGTCTTTCAAAGGCTAACTGACGCGAACTTGTCTCTAAAAAGGTCGAAGTGCCAATTTTTGATCCCGGAGATCGAATATCTAGGGCACACCATCTCTGCTGAAGGGATAAAACCAAATCAGAAGAATGTAGAAGCCATCCAAAATTTGAAGCCCCCTCGCACTGTGAAAGAAGTGAGGAGAGTGCTTGGCATGGTAAATTACTACAGGCGGTATATAAAAAATGGAGCTGAAATAATGAGGCCTCTAACCACTTTAACAAAGGGGAGACAGCATTTTTTATGGAACGAACAGGCAGCTCAGGCCTTCGAGGCTCTTAAGGAGGCACTGACACAGCGACCACTGCTTGCACACCCTAACCCCTCCGAACCATTTTTCTTGGTTTGTGATGCGTCAAAGGAGACTATAGCGGGGGTGCTAGAGCAAGGGGTCGAGGGGAGCAGACAGCTGATAGGCTATTGTAGTCGGCCTCTGAATAAGCATGAGAGGAACTATGCCACCTGTGAGAAGGAAGCCCTGGCAATCACATTTGCAGTGAAGAAATTCAGATTTCTTCTGTACGGGCGTAAGGTGATAATTCTGTCCGATCACCAACCGCTGAGAATTCTGCGGGACATAAAGGACAAAAATGACAGGCTGGTCAGGTGGAGTATAGCTCTACAAGAATATGACATAGAGGTGCGGTACATACCCGGGTCACAAAATGTGGTGGCAGATTTTTTAAGTAGAGCCGAATACAACCATCAGGCGGGAAGACAAGGGGTACCCACCACGACCCACGTGTTAGGGATAAATCACAAGGGAGGCTGCAAAACCTCTGAAGAGGATTGGGAAAGGGATCAGGTACACAGCGCGCAAAGGGAGGACCCCAAACTAAAAATAATCATACGGAACCTGGAACTAGAGAGCAGAAAGGGGAGAGAAGGAGGAGTTGACCACTGGAAGTTGGATAGTGAAGGCATACTCCGATATGGGATGACTGGGTCAGGAGAGCAGGGAAGGTGTGGCAGAATAGTAGCCCCAAAGAAGATGATAGGGTGGATACTGGGATGGTATCATTCCCATCCCATGGCTGGGCATATGGGATATCGTAAAACAAAGCAGAGAATTGAAATCAGGTACTTTTGGAAGGGGTTGGATAGAGATGTAAGGGAGTTTTGTCGTGGTTGCCATGAGTGCCAGGTACGGAACACTTTCTCAGGGCGGGCCCCTCTTCAGGCACACCTGAGCCCTAATCAGGCTTTTGAGATAATTTCCAGGGATATTGTGGGTCCCCTACCCATCACTAAGAACGGGAACAGATATATTCTCACGGTGATTGACATGCTCACCAGGTATCCCGAAGTGATCCCCTTAAGGGATCAGGCAGCTACAACCATTGCTAGAGCATACCTTGAAAATGTGTTATGTCGGTACGGGTGTAGCGACACCATTCTGACGGACCGCGGACAGAACTTCCAGTCAGAGTTAATGTTGCAGGTGTGCGAACTGCTGAAGATAAAGCGTGTATTCACAGCCCCTTATAGGGCCCAGTGCAACGGAATGTGCGAGAGACTGAACAGAACTCTGAAGAAGGCTCTATCTCATTTTAGCAACAGAGTGGGAGATAACTGGGATGAACAGATTCCCTATGCCTTATTTGCTGTTAGGACAGCTGTCCACCGTAGCATCATGGAAAGGCCAACCTTCCTGCTACTGGGTTTCGATCCCAAGTTCCCATGGGATCTATCTGATGACAGTCCTAGGCCGAAGTACAACGATATCCAAGAATTCAAGAGAGAGTTGATTGATCGGTTCGAGAGCGCTAGAGGGATCGCCAAGGAAGTCAGCCTTAGAAGTAGTGCTAAGAGAAGGGATGAAGCTAATAGGGGTCGAGCCCATAAGCAGATTAGGGAAGGCGACTGGGTGTTAATTAAGAATGAGGGACAGAAGAAAAAAAAATGGCTTAAACAAGCTAAGGAGCCGTTTAGAGTGATAGCAAAACTTTCCCCTGTAACCTACAAATTGAGACAGATAAGCAACCCACGTGAGGAGCGGATAGAACATGAGGATAGGCTAAAAAGATATTACTTTCAAAGGATGCCTGTGATACACGATTATGGCGTTGGAAGGAAGGGAAAGCGAAATATGCAGACACAGGTGAGAGAAATTGATAATGAACGAGGGGAGGGGCAGACGCGTCCCAGGCAAACCGGTAAGGCAGAGTACCGTTTTCGGAAAACCCCAAAGACGGATTATAGGAGGCTTCACCAAGGTGATTTTGGCATCAGAGGGTAGTGTAAAATATGCGGTTGTATATTAAGGAGATCTATAAATAGATGTACGGTAATTGAATTCCAAAGAAAGTGTTGGAGAATAGAAAGAAAAAAATTTTACACAGGTATAAAATTTTTTTTGGGAAAAGGGGCGTCGAATGTAAGATTTGAAAATCTTACAAAAATAAAATATTTTTTTATTAAGACTTTGAAAGTTAGTTTTCTTTTGATTCTTGCCGTTAATAGGATAAATGGGTAATATATGCAGTTTCAGAAATAAGAATTATTCTGGTAAGAGGTATAAAAATTAAAAGAGTAGCGGGAACGAAAACAGAGCCATTAGCTTTACTTCCGTTAAACCAGGGAACAGATGGAGGATACTATGACAAACCCAGCAGGGGGTCCGGCGCTACAAAAACAACTTAAGGTTTATGAGTGGACACACACCGGAAACGTATTCTGTACAACACACACTAGTTTCTAAAAATAGACGCTATAGTAGCCAGTGTCACAATTTGTGGTTTTTTTTGAGTGCAATAGAGACAAGCTGTTATGAGACAGGAAGAGTTGTTTTGGAATATTCGGCTGACATCAAAGAACACATGTTAACAAGTTGAAAATAATAAAAGAGAGGGATATAGGGAATCACGTGCTAGTGCTACGGGGCAGGCTGAATTAGGCCTTCCAACAAATGAAAAGAAAGAAAAAATGAAAAAGAAAGAGTGATTGGAAGAAAACACTGTGGGAAGGCGTGGAAAACTCCTGGAGAAAATTGTGGATGGATATGGACACAGGGGGAGAGAGTGGAAAAAGGAAGAGAAGGGGAGAGGAGAATTTTTTTTTGAGCGGTGCTAGTGAAAGGGTGAGTCGGTAGGAGTTGCTTGAAAGATGATGAAGAAATAGCCGACGAAAAAAGTCGAAGTGGGGTTATCAGTAATGTAGTGAGTGAGAAATTAGGAGATGAACTGGAAAGGGGTAGTAAAAGGAAGTTCTGCAAACAGTGAGAATGAGAGAAGAAGATTCCCTTAGAACACCCAGTCCACCGAGGAAGGCGATAATATCCTGAAAGCGGAGTAGCAGTTGTGATGCCATATGATGTTGCCCTGGAAGCTGTAAGATGTTGCCCTGGAAGCTGTAAGATGTTGCCCTTGATAGCAGAAGATAACAGCTCTGGATAAGGATAGGATAGAAGGCCCTTATGAAGACACCGGATCACAGAAATTAAGTAAGTGAAAGTTAATTTGAGAATACTGTAAGTTAAAAGCTAGAGAAAGGACTGTAGAGCGATATTTGGGGAATTCAATGATAAGAGAAAGTTATTTTTGAAAATACTGTAAGTTAACTGCTAGAGAAAGGACTGTAGTGCGATAATTGGGGAATTTAATGATAAAGATAAGATTAGATGGGTGAACCAAATAGGAGTAAATTCTACTCTAAGGCAATTATGGTTGTTTTAGGCAGTAATTTGGAATAAGGAGGATAGTAATGTAGATGAAAAGGTTAACGGAAGGACTTGTAGTAAAAATAGAAATACTAAATGTGTGGAGATAAAATTTATGTATATTGCTAACCCTTAAAGGTGTGTTTGAATGTAATATTGTATTTTGGTAATCAAGTTCTGTAACTGATAATGGTTAAAGAAATATATAAGAAAGAGGAATAGGGAATTAAAGAATAATTTGGTAGTTATGATACATAAAAGTAATATGATCAATGATATGTTTAACTTTAATGATTAAATAAATGTTAATGACACCTATGAGGTATGATTTGATTGTGTTGTAATAGGAGCAGAAATAAGGTGAGCATATAAAGAGTGTAACTATTTAACCTGTGTATGCATAATGAGAAAGGTGAGATAAAAAAAAAAGTCAAGTCTGTAAAGGAGCCTGTTAGATAGGAAGAGACTGGATATGTTGGAAGTACCTTGGTGTTGAAACAGTGAAATTTTATTCTTAATGAGATTTGTTATGATTTAACTGTAAATATGCATAATAAACTTATTTTTTTTGGTATAACATTTGTGTAATTATTTGTTGTACTGGACACAAGCCTAACCAATGGGAATTAAACATGTAAGAGTTTCTCCCCTATGAACTTAGAATTTTCTGAGAAGTAAAGTCAGATGCGCTAGTGGGGAGATATTATAAAGGGGAGTTGTTTAAACAAAAGATATAGCATAAATAAAAAATAGATAAATAATATATAATACAAATAATAACCCCCCCCCCCCACAATTAACAATATTGATGAGAGAATATCACCTTTATTGTCCAAGTTTGTTGGAAGGGTGGTTAATGACAGAAATAAGGGCATACTATTGTAAAAAGACTTAAAAAAATTAGACAGATGGTCTGAGAAGTGGCAGCTAAGGTTTAGCATTGATAAATGCAGTGTACAGCAATAGGATCTAGAAACAAACTTCCATCTTTTGTTGTGGAAGTTAATAATTTAAATAAATTCAAGGAGGAACTGGACAAATGTTTAGAGGGAATGGATGTGTGAAATGGTGTTTTTTTTTTGCTGATGCTACATAAGCTTGCTTTCTTGCATCACATTCCTCTACTGCTACTACTACTGTATACGGGCAGTAGTAATTCCAGAATAACATACTATTTAGGTGGTACCATACTCACGGTCCATCAGAATGTAGGAGATGGGGAGATGTAGGGGTGGTATGAGGTTTGATAAAATAATTTTGGCATGATATATTTAGATTTCATTAAAGTTTTTGACACTGTTCCTCATAAAAGACTGTTGCAGAAATCAGAGTAGCATGGCATTAGGAGCAATTTATTGCTATGGGGGGGGAAAAAAAAAAAAAAAAAAAGTATCATTGAGTGACAGAAGACCGGAGAGTGGTCTGTGTGTGCAGAGAGGCTCACAGGATTCTTTCAATGATTTATAGGAATATTGCCAGCAGGAACAAGGAGATGACTATCCCACTGTATAAGGCAATGGTTACACTGCATTTGGTGTACTGCATGTAGTTCTGGAAGCTTCACTTTAAGAAGAATGTGGAACCATTAGAATTGGTGCAGAGAAGAACAACAAAAAAGGCCGCCATAGCCTAGTGGTCAGGCGCACGGGTGCATAAGTACACGTGCCTTGAGTGACCAGGGTTCAAGCCCGTGACTGCTGAATATGGTGCTGTTTCTTGTATTCTGTCTATCTTGTGAACTCCTCTAACCATTTGGTCGTCCTGGAGTATAAACAGAAAATTTATTTATTTAACAAGATCAAACAAGAAAAGGACACAGAAGGGTATTTTTATCATACTACAAATTGCATGCTTGGAAACAGATTGAGTTTATTCAAACAAAATGCTTTTAAGCACCTTTACTGTTTCTCAGACAACACATATAAAGGGACGTAAACTTAAATTAAAAAAAAATAATAAAAAAAAAAATAAAAAATAAAAAAAGGATGGTTGCAGGATAGATTGTGTGAGGATTTGCTTTCACCCATCATAGGTAGTTTTAATGAATTGCAGGAAAAAATCAGACAAATTATGAGAAGGGATGGACAAAAGATTGATAAGTCTCTTTCTCTCTCTGTTTATACTATATAAACTTACTTCCTTGCATAATTTGTGACTACTAAGGCGCATTTAGGGCTAGAGCCTCAAGCTGCGAACAAATTTAGACTATGTATATAAAGTGCTTAGCATCGTAATACACAGCCATTTCTGAATAAACAGAAAATTTTTAAGGTGGAAAATTTTTAAGATATAACCTAAAACGATGCCACCTTAAAAATTTTCTGTTTATTCAGAAATGGCTGTGTATTATGATGCTAAGCACTTTATATACATAGTTTGTGACTACTAATATTTGATTTGGGATCTGTTTTACTGAGATAAATTTCAGTAAAACAGATTGAGTTTATATATATATTTTTTATTTTATTTTTACTGTCTGTGATATAAGCACTTTTTTTTTTGATAAAAGTATTTATATTACTGAGACATACTTGCATACCTCTACACATATAAGTGCTTTATATATAGTGCTGTATTTCGCAATTTTAATTCAAGTATCATAAAGCGTTTTTAATTAATTTATTTTTTCACATTGTCCTGATTCTTTTTGCATTCATTGCATTACATATAGTGACAGATCTTAATTTCTTTTCCTTTTTTCTTTTTTCTTTTTTTTTTTTTAAATATGTGTGTATATAGGTATGTTCATTATTTTGCTGGGCTTTTGTCTGGTGCAATCCGAATGAACAACAATATCCTTTATCTTCATCACATAATTATATATGGTGTTCCAGACTTCGATAACAAAGGAGGTATGTAGAGAATATCCATACCTTGTTTAATTTTTTTCTTACATTCTTCTTATTTTAAATTTTACTTTGAGATATGCAGATAGGTAATGGGTTTCCTGGTTTTCTTTTGTCATACAATTACCAAAAAGGCATGTGTGTCAGTAATAAGCATTGTGAAAGAAATTTTATAACTACTGGCAAAACATAAAAATATAAAATAAAAGTTGATTAAAATACAGTGAAAAATGAAGGATGATATACAAAACTTTATAAAGAATAAAAACTAAGGCAGATAGAATGGATGGAAACAGGGAGACCATGGCAAAATAAACCATAACCTTGTCATCCAGGATTTTTAAATTTTTAATGAGCTGCAGAAATGAATAGTACTGTTGATAACAGTTTGTTTTTGATGAGTGTGAGAGCAACTCACCAATATTCTTGGAAAGCTCATGGGTCAGGGTGCCACAACAGTTGAACACAACAGAATTCTTGGTTTGTGCATTTTTGGCAAACTATAGAACAGGAGAAGCTCACACTCTTTCGCATGAAGTTTCCAGCAAATAGATTTACTAATTTTCTTATCAATAAACCATGCGTAAACTAATTCATTTACCTTGGATTTTAAATTCTTAAGTAGTTTAATAGAGAGAATCCTTAATGTGTTCATAAACCTATAACAAAGACAAAGCCTTTTGAACATTTTGAATATTTTGAACAGGCTCATGGGGTAGAATTTTTCCAAGCGTGGTCTGTGTTTGTTAACAGGAGAGAGTGCTTCTACAGGGGATACACTTAAATAGAAAGGGTGCAAGAAAAAAAAAATCAGATTTCATATCTCTGTTCAGAAATCTGCCTTGGGAATATAAAGGCTATGCCAATTATTTTCCCTTTAAGTTTAGGCTTGATTCCCATTCTCGGGCCTGTGCTTAAAGTGAAATAAAGAAGAAATGAATTTAAGAAAAATAAAATGAGCACTCCTTCCTATAATGCAGGAAGATTTTTTTTTAACTTGGTTGCCCATACTCCGGGACAGTCGCATCGGGTAAGAATCTGGAAAGAATCTGCAACAGGATCTGGAAAGGTTGAGCAGATGGGCTGAGAGGTGGCAAATGAAGTTTAACATTGACAAATGTAAAGTACTACATATGGGAAACAGCAACCCCAGAGCAGCGTATCAACTCTGTGGTACTACACTGACAGTGGTAGAGAATGAAAAGGACCTGGGGGTAATTGTGCAGGCAGATATGAAGTTCTCTGAGCAGTGCAGACGGGTGCAAGAGTAGCTCATGGTGTCTTATCAATGATATACAGGAATTTTTCTAGTAGGGATAAGGAGGTGATTATTCCCTTGTATAAGGGAATGGTCAGGCCACACCTCGAGTACTGTATACAGGTCTGAAGGCCTCATTTCAAGAAGGATGTAGAGCTGCTGGAACGAGTATAGAGAAGGGCAACAAGATTAGTGAATGGAACAAAGGGTTGCTCTTACAAAGAAAGGCTTAAGTTTTGCAAATTGCAGCGTCTGGAGACTAGGTCCCAGCGAGGTGATCTGATAGAGGTGTATAAAGTCTTGAATGGTTTGAGCATGCTGAATGCTGATGGGATTCTTCCTCTTGCTCAGAATAATCACCTGAGAGGGCATAAATTCAAATTGAGAAAAGACAGATGTAGGATAGATGTGTGGAAATTTGCCTTTAGCTAGCAGGTAGTTGGTTGGTGGAACAGACTTCCATCCCTTGTCGTGGAAGTTGATAGCCTAAATAAATATAAGGCTCAGCTGGGCAGGTATTTCGAACGAACGGAGGGGTGAAGTGGAAGTTTTTTTTTTTTTTTTTTTTTGGCTGATGCTGCATAAGCTTTGTTTCTTGCATCATATGCCTTTGCTGATGCTATTTGCTGATGCTATTGAGGCAGTGTTAGGTGGGTTGGAAAACTGCTATTTTGGGGAAGATACACGGACTGATAGATTAACAGGAGCTGCTAGCAGAGATGAAAGTGATTCTTGCACTGCTTCTATTGGAATGAGCAGCAGCCTGGAAAACAAGGTGCTGGGGAATACAGGGACTTCTGGGAGTCATCGTGGAACAAGTAAATACATGGGCTGTGTTATGGTAGCTAAGAATAAGAACAGTTGCATGTATACTTGTGTGTATACCAATGATAGAAGTTTAGTAAATAAATTTGATGAATTTGAAGTGCTGCTGTCTTAGGGTAATTCAGAAATTTTTTTTGGCTAGTGCAGTATATGCCTCAGGTTTTCTTGCACCATATGGCTAATAATAATAATAACATCAAAAACATATTTCTGGGATATTACAGGCGTGGTGTCACACAGATATAAGGAATGCTGAATTGGAATTTGTTCTGCACAATGTGTACAGGAAGGATAGACAGAATAGGAAGGAAGGGGGGGATTATGCTGTTAGTTAAGAAAGCATAAAATCTAAGGAAGTGCATTCAGTTGACAGGGATGAGCACTGCAATGTTATGTCAGTTTGATGTGCATAAGCACTGGAAAAGCAAAATTCAGAGTAGGAGTGTTTTATAGGCCTAATGACTCTGATGGGTATAATGAACAACTGTACAGATAACAGAAATAGAGTAGGCCAGTAAATAAGATTGTCTTATATTGGGGGATTTTAATTTTAAAATTAAACCAACCCACTGTTACTTGTGGGTTGGTCGCCTACTAGCAAGGCTTTTGTGGATTTATTGGGTGATGGTTTTCTACAGCATCACGTTCAAGAGGTAACCAGAGGTAACCATACTCATGATCTGATTATCAGTAGTGATTCTTCATGCATTAAGAATCACTACTGTGACAAATGGGCCTGGAGTACTGGGGTCCATAGTTTAATAATTTTCAAATAGATATTTACGGTATACCCAGTATAAAATAAAATATAAGTACAAATTCAGTAGCTTTCGGAACACGTGTCCCTTTATCAACTGACAAATTTGAATACATTACAAGCAAAGTGTGGCACGTTACTCATGCGTCATTGTTGTAGCACGGACGTGTGCTGCCTTACGCCAGTGATCATCCATCAATAAAACGGTTGTCTCTAGGATGGGATGTATACGCATGCCTTTCTGGCGATTTAATGCCTTAGGGTTGTTTATTATGTTTAGTGACTCCTGGTGCAGTCCTGGTGTCTTGTCAATGATATACAGGAGTTTTTCTAGAAGGGATAAGCACCCAGTTTAATATAATACAATAAAATATACAATTGCAGAAGCTTTCAAGACTGACAAGTCTCTTTTTCAACTGATAATATGATTTGAATATAACGGAAAAGTGCAATGAGTTGCGAGTGATGCACGTTATTCATTTCCTAATGTTGTTGCACGGACGTGCGCTGTTTTTTACTCCAGCGTTTATCCAGCATTAAAATGGTTGTCTCTAGGATGGGGGTGCATACGTGTGTGCCTTTGCAGCAGTTTATGGCCTTCGGATTGTTTAATATATTAAGTGACTCTAGCCATAAGCGGTGGCGTAAGTGTCGTGAGTGGTCTACTATTTCAAAGTCACGTTTGGGATCAAGATCATGGTTGGTGGTCCAAAAATGTTCCGCGATTGCGGATTGGTCAGTTTCGGCAAGCCAGATTGCTCTGTCATGCTCCGTAAGGTGATCTTGAAAATGACTTGATGTCTCTCCTATGTAGCAGCTCTAACAGTCTCTACAGGTGATGCGATATATTACATTGCTGCGTAAGACAGGTGTGACAGGGGTCTTCACACTGGAGACAAGTGAACGTAGGTTCCTACCTGGTAATTGCACACATTTGATGTTGTAACTTCTCAGGATCTTCGAGATACGTCCTGACACTCCTGGATAGTACGGAATGTAGGCAGATGATATGCCGACTTGCTTCGGAGGTCTTGGGTTGGAAGTAAGTTCTTGTGCCTGTAACAAGCATCTGTTTAGTACATGGGATGGATAACCGCATCTGGTTAGGTCCGCCTTCACACGGGAGATCTCGTTACGTCTAATTGTGTCGGTGCTGGAATGGCTCCAGGCCCTGGAGAACAGGGTGCGGGCAGTGCTATTGAGATGGCTTGGAGCGTGGCCGGACCCGTAGTTGGTGAATTGACCGCACCACATGGGTTTGCGGTATACTGAGGTCTCTAGATGTGGGCCTACGCGATGCACTAGCACGTCCAGAAACGGGAGCGAACCGTCCACCTCTGATTCTACGGTAAACTTGATGAAATTGTATAGAGAGTTGAGGTATTCTAGTAGTACCGTTTCAGAACCACGTGGTATTATGGTAAAAATATCGTCGACGTATCTACACCACGTTGTAATAGGTGTAGGTGGGTTCTGGTGTATCTGCTTCTCCAGATCTTCCATGGGGATGTTAGCTACTACGGAACTGACAGGGGCACCCATAGCAGTGCCATGTACTTGTTTGTAGAGTGAGTCTTCAAAGGTGAAGATGCTGCTAGAGAGGCATAGGTTGAGGGCGGTATAAGAGGTCTCGCCTCTTATAGGTAATACATCTCACACCGTTAAAAACAGCAGTGAATTCATTAACATCATTAAGGACATTTCAATCCCTGATAACTCTGTCATGGCATCATTTGACGTGGTTTCTTTATTCACCTCGATTCCCATCCAACAGGCCGTGCACTGCGCCAGAAGGCTCCTTGAGAGCGACTTAAGCCTCCAATCCAGAACGTCACTATCCACTGATGACATCTGTACCGCCCTCAACCTATGCCTCTCTAGCAGCATCTTCACCTTTGAAGACTCACTCTACAAACAAGTACATGGCACTGCTATGGGTGCCCCTGTCAGTTCCGTAGTAGCTAACATCGCCATGGAAGATCTGGAGAAGCAGATACACCAGAACCCACCTACACCTATTACAACGTGGTGTAGATACGTCGACGATATTTTTACCATAATACCACGTGGTTCTGAAACGGTACTACTAGAATACCTCAACTCTCTATCCAATTTCATCAAGTTTACCGTAGAATCAGAGGTGGACGGTTCGCTCCCGTTTCTGGACGTGCTAGTGCATCGCGTAGGCCCACATCTAGAGACCTCAGTATACCGCAAACCCATGTGGTGCGGTCAATTCACCAACTACGGGTCCGGCCACGCTCCAAGCCATCTCAATAGCACTGCCCGCACCCTGTTCTCCAGGGCCTGGAGCCATTCCAGCACCGACACAATTAGACGTAACGAGATCTCCCGTGTGAAGGCGGACCTAACCAGATGCGGTTATCCATCCCATGTACTAAACAGATGCTTGTTACAGGCACAAGAACTTACTTCCAACCCAAGACCTCCGAAGCAAGTCGGCATATCATCCGCCTACATTCCGTACTATCCAGGAGTGTCAGGACGTATCTCGAAGATCCTGAGAAGTTACAACATCAAATGTGTGCAATTACCAGGTAGGAACCTACGTTCACTTGTCTCAGGTGTGAAGGCCCCTGTCACACCTGTCTTACGCAGCAATGTAGTGTACCGTATCACCTGTAGGGCCTGTAACAGTTGCTACGTAGGTGAGACATCGAGACGTCTCCAGGATCGCCTCACGGAACACGACAGAGCAATCCGACTTGCCGAAACTGACCAGTCCGCGCTTGCAGAACATTTTTGGGCTACCAACCACGATCTTGACCCCAAGCGCGACTTTGAGATAGTGGACCACGCGCGACACTTTCGCCACCGCCTATGGCTAGAGTCACTAAACATAATAAACAACCCTAAGGCATTAAATCGCCAGAAAGGCATGCGTATACATCCCATCCTAGAGACAACAGTTTTATTGATGGATGATCACTGGCGTAAGGCAGCACACGTCCGTGCTACAACAATATCGCATGAGTAACGTGCCACACTTTGCTTGTAATATATTCAAATTTGTCAGTTGATAAAGGGACACGTGTTCCGAAAGCTACTGAATTTGTACTTATATTTTATTTTATACTGGGTATACTGTAAATATCTATTTGAAAATCACTACTGTGATTCTTAATGGATAAAGATAAGGGAACCACTAAGTGGCAGTGATCACAGTGTTGTGATGTAAAATTTACTTAAAAATTTAACTACAGTCGGGGATAAAGGGGAAGGTTTTTGCTTTTGTAAAGGTGACTGTGGTGGTCTGAGACAGTTTTTGAATTCTATAGTGACACCAACTGATGATGTTACCAACAGCAAATTCTAAATGGGAAGAATTCAAAGTCTTAGAAGCTACTAGGCTTTTCATACCAACTAGCATTAGCATTAGTAGAGGCATATGATGCAAGAAAGCAAGCTTATTCAGCATCAGCCAAAAAAAAAAAAACACACACCACTCCCATTTCACCCCTCCGTTCGTTCGAAATACCTGTCCAGTTGAGCTTTAAATTTGTTTAGGCTATCAACTTCAACAACAAGTGATGGAAGTCGGTTCCACCAACCAACTACCCGCTGGCCAAAGGCAAATTTCCGCACATCTATCCGACATCCGTCCTTCCTCAATTTGAATTTATGCCCTCTGAGGTGATTATTCTGAGCAAGATGAAGAATCCCATTGGCATTGAGCATGCTCAAACCATTCAAAGCCTTATACACCTCTATCAGATCACCTCGCCGGTGCCTAGTCTCCAGACTCTGTAATTTGCAAAACTTAAGCCTTTCTTCGTAAGAGCAACCCTTTGTTCCATTCACTAATCTTGTTGCCCTTCTCTGTACCCGTTCCAGCAGCTCTACATCCTTCTTGAAATGAGGCCTCCAGACCTGTATACAGTACTCAAGATGTGGCCTAACCATTGCCTTATACAAGGGAATAATCACCTCCTTATCCCTGCTAGAAAAATTCCTGTATATCATTGATAAGACACCATGAGCTACTCTTTCACCCGTCTGCACTGCTCAGAGAACTTCATATCTGCCTGCACAATTACCCCCAGGTCCTTTTCATTCTCCACCACTGTCAGTGTAGTACCGCAGAGTTGATACGTTGCTCTGGGGTTACTGTTTCCCATATGTAGTACTTTACATTTGTCAATGTTAAACTTCATTTGCCACCTCTCAGCCCATCTGTTCAACCTTTCCAGATCCTGTTGCAGCAGCATAGCGTCAGTAGTGTCCTTAACAACCCTGCCAACCTTTGTATCATCTGCAAACTTGGACATTAAACTTGATATCCCATTATCAATATTATTCATAAACACCGAAAACAACAACGGACCCAACACTGAACCCTGAGGAACTCCACTAATAACATTAGTCCACGTTGAGCAGTGTCCATTGATTACCACTCTCTGTCTTCTGCCACTCAACCATCCTCTTATCCATAGCAGCAATTCGCCTCCAATGCCACACTGCTCCAATTTGTGCAGCAGTCTTCCATGTGCAACAGTATCAAAAGCCTTTCTAAGATCCAAATATATAATATCAAAGTTATTCCCTGCATCCAGTTCTTTTGTGACTACATCATAGTATCCAATCAAATTGGTCAGGCAAGACCTGCCCTTAACAAAACCATGCTGCGTCTGAGCTATAACTGAATTCTTGTCTAGATGATCCTGCAGTGCTTCTTTAACCAGTGCCTCCATTAATTTACCTGGAATAGAAGTTAAACTAACAGGTCTATAATTACTTGTGTCAGCGTTTGATCCTCCTTTGTGAATTGGGGTTACATTTGCACATCTCCAGTCTATGGGTACCTCCCCTGAGTCCAAAGAAGCTCTCATAATTATGGCTAGGGGTTTGCTTACTTCCTTTGCTGCCTCCTTTAATATAACTGGATAGATCCCATCCACCCCAGGTGCCTTTTTTATGTTTATCCTCAACAATCTCTCTTCCACTTTCCTCTCAGTTATTACAAAATCATCCAGCTCACTGCCAATGTTTACTTTACCTACATCATTCTCCTTCCTGAATAACTCCTCATGCGTGAATGTAGGTGCAAAATACTCGTTTAGATTGTTAGCCACCTGAGCAGGATCCTCAAGTGTTGAACCATCAATATCCAGTGGACCAATCTGATTCATCCCTTTCCTTCTTGAGTTTAAATATGTAAAGAACTCTTTTCTGTTTTTCTTTGCATCCTTTGCCAAGGATTTTTCGTAGTCTGCCTTTGCCTGCCTAATCTCCTTTGTGACTTGGTTACAGACCAACTTATATCTATCATAGGCTTCCATGTCACCCATTAATTTGTATGTATCCCATGCATTTTTCTTCTCTGCCACATGTCTCATTAGTTCATCTGACAACCATTTAGGCCTAAACCTTGAACAATATTTCTTAGTTGGTATGTAAAGCCTGGTAGCCTCCAAGATTAGTACTGGCTGGAGACTAGGCACCTGCAAGGTGATCTAATTGAGGTGGTTTTTTTTTTTAATGAAAACCCCAAACACGAGAGGTATTGTAACCTACAGTACTGGTACTCAAAAGCCTTGGGCTGTAGGTTGAGAAGACGAAAGTAGATATTTGTTGACATTAGACTTGAACTTCTGTAGGCTGTAATTTTTAAGAAATATGTACAGTCAGTCCTCATATAACACGTGTTTACACTACATGAATTCGATCATACACAATTTATAAATAGGGGAACGATATCTTATATAACATGAACCGAATTCGCTTATGCACGATTCGCCTTGTGTTTACAAGTAATGGCAGTCGAACGCAGAATCACCCCAACCGAACGCAACATGACAGGAATGAAGAAAAGATTCTGAAAATGTATTTATGTTTTTTATATCAGTGAAGGGAAAACACATTTCACCATAATAACGTAAAAACCAACACAATTCCAGCTATTGGTATAATCGCAAATGCGATTAGCAGAAATGCAACTGGAAATTGTTTTTATTGTTTTATGGTAGTAACCCCTAGAAATGTGCTTTAGTAAAATGTGAGGTGTTAATAGTGTATTTCTGCCTTTACGGTGTTGTTTATTCAGTTGCTACACGCGCACAGCTTTGTTTATGTGTATCAAGTGTGCCTCCTCATTTTATAATTGTGCTTTATTCTCTAAAAATGAGTAAAATACTTAAAAGGTGCGAAAAGGAAGCGTCCTGGTGAAGACACTGCATATTCAGAGAGAAAAAAAAAAGCAATATCGATAAACAGAGGGGGACTGGGTCAAAAATTCTTCACTTATAGTTAATGATGTTCAGCACAGAGTAATGGAGTATAAGTGGAAGTTAGCATTGGCTGAAATTCCAGAAATGAAAATTGTATCTCTATTTATGTAGCACAGAGCAGAACGGAAAGTAAAATAAAATGACGAGCTTTGTTAAACTAGGTTTAATGTTAAATACATATGATAAACAGTAAAAACAGAAAATGTAGACACATACAGTAACCAGTAATATAAAAGCTTTACAGGTTTTAAAAGTAATACTGGTTTTTGTATTACTGCTTACCGTATGTATCTACATATTCTGTTTTCACTGTTATCATATGTATTTAACATTAAACCTACTGTCCCAGATGTGGCAGTAGTTTAACTCAACTCGTCATTTTATTTTACTTTCCGTTCCACTCTTTGCTACATAATAGAGAATATAGAATAATGAATCCAGAGTGCGTAGGCCTTTTTACATATGTTCAGAAATGAAAATGATGAGATAGTCCTGATAAGCAAAATGTTCTTATTCAGCACACTGTGTTGAACAAAAAACATTTTATAAATATTTATTTATTTATAGCTTAAATAAATTCAAGGAGGAACTGGACAAACCTTTAGAGGGAATGGACGTGTGAAATGTTTTTTTTTTTTTGGCTGATGCCACGTAAGCTTGCTTTCTTGCATCACATGCCTCTACTACTACTACTACTGTTTACTCCCTTTACTTGGAGCTTTTTTTCACATTTTGAAAAGTAATATTCTTGGCTATTTTTGATTTAATCACTTATATAGAGGTAATGTGCAGTTACTCAATTAGTGAATTCATTTCCCAAATAAAACTGGGATTTCCACAATGTAATTGCTGCCATGTGTAGCTTATTATTATTATTTTTCACTTTATGGTTGGTTAAAGTCTCAGCTTTAATAAATTTTTTAAAACAGAGTTGTGTATTATGTAATATGCTTAATAGCATGTAGTATATTATATCATTATATAATATGCACCATGTAATGATTGAAATCTCCTTCCATTTATTAGAAGTTAAAACTTATGATTTCTCTTAATTATTCAAAATTTAACTATTCTTGCTTTTTAGGAGGGTTATTAAGACCAGGGTTTTGCCCATATTATGATGTTACTCCTTCCATTCTGTAATGTGTTATCAGTAACCAAATAATTAAACAAAATTTTTGATATAAAAAAAATCAGTACTTTACATAATATATAAAATAAATATTTTAAACATTTTTAGGATGTTGCCCTTTTATTAAAATATATCAAGGAATGCAGCCTGTTTATACATCTGGTGTCTAGTAAGTATATTTCAGTATTTTTAAAGTCTATTTATTAGCAAAGAATTTACTTATTAAGATAAAAGTTTATATTTTATAATATGAATAACTTTGCAAAATTTTATTTGTATTTCATAATTTTTATTGTTTCACTGCTTGACTATGTCTAAGAGAATGTTGACCATTCTCATAGTATTAATCATAAGTTTGATTATTAGCCTCCTCTATTAGTCATAAGGTTCATTATAGGTTATAAATGGATCATATATTAATTGGAATTAGTGGAATAATTATCTCTGTAGGAGAATAAGCTCCAATGGAATTTATTTCTTGAAAGCAATACCAAGTAAAACTGTGATTCATTAGGTCAATACCTCACTGAGCAGTGTTGAACCAATTTTAATAGGGCACTGCATTGCCACGTAGTGCAGTATTCCTTTTATGATGTTTACATCAAATCAAAGTAAGCTTTTCTTTTATTTAGCTTTCAGAATGCTTTCACTTTTAAATACATGTAAAATGTAACACACTTTAGTTAATAAAAGTGTGTTTTATTGCAAATTTGAATGTATGTTAGATGAACTGATCTTAATCCTCTATTTTATTAAATTCTGAATTAATTTCAAATTAATAAACAATTAATTAATCTGAAATTAGTTCCACTCTTTTTTCTTGTCCTCCAATCCAAATGCCTCTGGAAAGTGGGACAAGATACATTATTCTCCTTTTCTTCAACTTTGATTCCTGGATTTATTGTGCCTTTATTTTGGGAAACTGACTTTGAAAAGTACCATTTAAATATTTATCAGTAAATATTTAAGTGGTACATATTGCTAAAATCACTTGCACTCACAAATAGACAAACCGAAATTGTAAGTTTATTTTTTCTTTTGCAAGTTGTAAATAAGTGACAAGAAATGGTGTTATAAGTCGTCATTGGGAGATTAGTGTACCTATTATCTTGCAACCCCCGCTGTCTTCACACCTGCTGCTCAAAAAAAAAAAAAAAAAGAGAGAGAGAGAGAGAGAGAGAGAGATCAAATGTTTAGTTTGTTTTAGTGTGTCATCGATTGTTGTGTTCTGTTGCACTGCAAAAGGGCATTTTGTTTTATTATTTATGTCAGGTACGTCAGATTTTTTTTTTTTTTTACAGTAACTATTTTATTTTATTTATTTTTTTTTTGTTTAGAAATCATGAAAATGATGGGCAAATGCAAGAGTTGTGTTTTTCAATTAAACAAAAATTTTAAATTATTCAAAAGTTTGAAAACAGTGCATCCGTTAAATCTCTAATGAACTATTATAATGTTGGTGACCAAACCATATGTGGCATTGTAAAAAATAAAGGGAAGCATCTATTGGACATGCGGGTAGTGCATGGTAAATTTTTTTGTTTTTTATCTATTGGCATACTTTTTACGTAGGTGCTGAACATTTTTCGATACAGTAAGTCGCCGACTTACATAGCTTCGGACTTATGTTATGTTATTTATATATTTTTTAATATGACTGAAGATTTCAATGAAGGGGACACGTTTCACCATAACGTAAAATCTCACAGAATTCCAGCTATCTGTATTATTGCAAATGCAATAAGATTGAGTTTACTACCCGTTTATAATGAATTGCACTAACAGAAAAGTCCAATAACCAGGAAAGTGCAAATTGTTTTTATTGTTTTATGGCAGTGACCTCTGGAAATGTGCTTTAGTAAAATGGTGATAATAGTGAGTTTTCGCCTTAATCCTGTGAAATTCTTTTCAGAAGATTTAATTTTGACTGTTATCATGGCGCCGACGAAGAGAATAAGTGACAGTGGTATTAGTAAATCTATCAAGAAAAGGAAAGCGATCGAGTTGGATCAGAAAATTAAAATAATAAGGATGTATGAAAATGGCCAAACATTAACAAGTATTGTGCGAAATTCAGATTTGTCAGTGGCAATGGTGAACACAATAAAGAAAGACAGAATACAAGAAGCAGTGAAGCGATCGGCACCAATAAAGTCAACTATAATAACCAGGGCTACGAAATACAATTCAATTTTTACAGTACAATAACATGCATTTTTTTCTTCTTTTTATGTTTTCTTTTCTTATGTGCCACTCTGGCTACTTCACTGCTGTTCCCCAGATAGTTTTAAATTGAACTATTTAAAAATATATAACTATTTTTATTCATATCAGGCATATCAGGGATATAGTAGCAATATTTTATTAATCATTCGCGAGTTACGTAAAACTTGACTCATGTAATAAGTCCTGGAATGTCGGGGACTTACTGCCTTTTTTGGATTAACTGGGAAATCGATTATCTGGGAATTTTTTTTTACCATCTATCCCTGAAAATCGAGAGTCTGCTCTATTAGAAAATGATGCGAGGAAGCAAAACTTTGTACAGTACTAACAAAAAAAGTGACAGATGTGTGACAATTCATTTCATCGTAAATGCAGTGGGAATTAGTTATGGATCTGCCCACAGCATTTTACATGACCATCTACACATTTCTAAGATTTCCACACGATAGGTACCAAGATTGCTGATGCCTTTGCAGAAACAGTGTCGAATGCAGTGTTTTTGCCAACTATTGGATTTGTATAATGCTGATGTTCAGCACTTTTTTGATTGGTTAGTGACAAATGACGAATGCTGAGTGTATCAGTATGATTTGGAGACTAAAGACATGTCAAAGCAGTGGAGGGAAGTTGTCTCAGGAAGTCATCAATGAAGTGAAATCATGGTTTCAGGCAAAAAAGTGCAGACTTCTATGATCAAGGTATTAAACAACTGATCCACAGATGGGAGAAATGTGTTAGTATACATGGAGAGTACAAAGAAAGGAATTAAAGTTCCAGTGAAGTTTCACCTTTCTAGGGCTATTATTTCTAGGTAAGAGTACAAACTTTTTGATACCCCTTGTAGGACTAACTTATGCAGCAAGAAATTGGTGTTGATGAGTTCCACTACGGTATATATTATTAACTATATAGTATCAGTGTAAATACACCATAGTTAACCCATATATTTGAACTACGTATGTAGTGTAGAGGGCATCGTTTTAATTGTATCTCATAATGTGGTTGCCTTCACAACGAGATAGCTACTATTGCATTACTTCAAATAAATAATGCTTCTCTAGTAGAGAAGACTACTGTTATTTATTTTCAGCAGTACCACCACCCAGACGATCGTTTCGAAGCTGTTCGGCTTCATCATCAGTGAGCGGGCAGGTACCCAGGTAATACAACAAGCCATCACAGTTGCGAAAAAAAGGTATATATTATGTATTTAGGAAAGATAGAAGGGGTGGGGGGGTCATGCTTCTTATCAAAAGCAGTCTGAACATGAAAAGAGCTTTTGCTGATTCTGAAGTTATGTCTTCCAGCATAGAATCTGTGGTTAGCTGGAAGCAAAGGAACAATGAGTGTGGGAATGATCTACAGCCAAGAAGATTGTGAGGAATATTGCGAGAGTCTTTACATGCAGAAGGAATGTGCAAGCAAGCGTGAATGTCTTATTATGGTTGACTTTAATCTGCTCCAGATCAATTGTAATAAGTGGGACAGAAACTTATAATGGGAAAAAAACTTTTTTAAATAAACTAGATTATTTGTACCAGCATGTTAGAGATGCTAGGGATGAGAATATTCTTGACCTTATCATTACTAAATAATTTTGGAGGGATGTGGAGCTGTTGGTGCAAGTGCGGAGAGGGGCAACGGGATTGGTGATTGGAATAGGGAGTTGCTCTTATGAAGAAAGACTTAAGTTTTGCAAATTACAGTGTCTGGAGACAAGACACCTGTGAGATGTATAAAGTCTTGAATGGTTTGAGCATGCTCAATGCTGATGGGATTCTTCCTCTTGCTCAGAATAATCGCCTAAGAGGGCATAAATTCAAATTGAGAAAAGACAGTTGTAGGATAGATTTGTGGAAGTTTGCCTTTAGCCAGCGAGTGGTTGATTTCTGGAACAAACTTCCATCTGTTGTTGTAGAAGTTGATAGCTTAAATAGATTCAAGGCAGAACTAGACAGACATTCGGAGTGAGTGGATGGGTGAAATGAGATGGTTTTTTTTTTTTTTTTTTTTTTGACTAATGCTATATAAGCTTGCTTTCTTGCATCATGTGCCTATGCTAATGCTAACAAATCAGATGACATCACAGGGCTTAAAATATAGTAACCATTGTCAGGCAGTGATTTGATAATGCAATCATCAGTTGTAACATGAAAGATGTGCAGTAGTTAAAGGTAAAGGCACAGATTTTAACTTCAGAAGAGGAGACTTTGACAGTTTAAGGTGCTATATGGCATATGTGAATTGGGTGGATTGCTCAGGGTTGGTGAATACATTTAAAGCTTTTAAAGCAAAAATTACTTAAGCCATGAATGTATACATACCTTTAAGAAAATATTGCAGGAGGAGGATGCCCAAATGGATGACTGCAGAGCTGGCTGGTCAAATAGAGCAGAAAAACATAGCACGGGACCGTTACAGACTGATGACTGAAGCCAACAGTAGGTCAATGAATGACTGAAGCCTACAACAGGACAGTTATTGAAGCCTACAATGGGTACAAGTTGATCTGTAATAGTACCAATAAGGTCAGAGAGGCCAATGTTGCCTATGAGAAAGCATTGGCTAAGAGTGCAAAGAAGGGGGACAAGGAATTTTTCATGTATATGAATACAATGGAGACAGCTAATTAGATTGGACCCTGGTGCACTGGGTGTGGAAAATTCCTGGATATCCCAGCTGATGTTGCTGATGAATTGAATAGGTATTTGCATCGGTCATGAAAGACCGATGCAATACTTATGAAAGACCCTGAGAACAAGCTGAGCCATATGAAATTAGTGATGTTGTAATTACAGACAACTGTTTATTAGAAAACCTTTTGAGCATATAGGCAAGTAAGGCTCCCGGAGTTGATGGCATCAACTCCGGGAGCCTTACTTGCCTCAATCCCTCGTGAGAGATTGCTGCATAAGCTTGAACAGGTCGGGATCACTGGTGGTGGAAGAGCATGAGTGAGTGTATTGAACCATCGAGGTTACTTATGAGGACATCTTTGGACTCACGGGAGATTCTTTTAGATTGGAGAAGGATTGGATTTATGCATTGCCAATACACAAAAGCAGTTCTAAGAGTGGAGTTGGTAACTACACAGTTAATCTGATTTCAGGAAATCAGACTAACTGTGTAGTTGATCATGCTCTTCTCCGAGACTGAAGGATTCATGCTGGCCATCCAAGACGAGGTAATCAACACCAGAAACTATAGTAAATACATCGCAAAGTAGCCCAGAATGTCAGATGACACGTGTCGACGATGCCACCTGGCCTCAAAAACAATCCGGCACATCACAGGGGGATGCAGGGTATGCTGAGTATGCTCATAGACACGACCACATAGCCAGGATAATACATCAGAAGCTAGCGAGAAAATACCTGTTGACCAAAGAAAGTGTACCATACTACAAGTTTGAAGCCCAGCCTGTACTAGAGACCCGAACCCGCAAGCTGTACTGGGACCGCACCATAATAACGGATAAGACCATCCTGCACAACAGGCCGGGCATAACCCTCGTGGACAAGATGGAAAAGGCTACCTCCCTGATTGACATAGCAGTTCCCAACACTAGCAATGCCCAGAAAACCCACGAGGAAAAAATTAGAAAGTACACGAACCTGAGATATGAGGTCAAGAAGATGTGGCATATGCAAGCAGTAACGACCATCCCGATCATCGTGCCAACCACTGGTATGGTCCCAAAAACCCTACATAGTAGCAATAGGTCTCTCAGAGAACACCTACAAGGAACTCCAGAAAGTTGCAATCCTGAACACCTGTAGGATAGTCAGAGAGTTCCTTGACCAACAGTAACACCATAGATAACAACCACCCTGTGTACTTGGTAGCAGTACCCATCACGGAAAGGAATCCCCCAATCAGGGAGAAATAATGTAAGAGCAATAATAATAATAATATCTTACCACGGCCAATCTAATAGCTTTTAAACATGCATGAACCGAAGCATGCTATGTTTGCTGTCAGAGTTGAAAGGAATCATGGATCTGTTTTATGTCATCTGTTATTCAGTAAAAGATGATATCTGCTCTAAAACGTCATCAACTTTTGCCCTTAGCAGACGGACCCTGGTCCTGTTCCACCTATCCTTCTTGCGTAGTATATTCCCCTGTCTCCCTGACAATAGTGTCACCAAGAATAACTAGTTCCTTGGAGATTGCCTCTGTGTTGCCTGACGCACAGGAGTCAACTCTGCCGTTGAGCTGGGCAGCTGAGAGTTTGATGGGCCCCTCATATTAATTTCTTCGAGGACATTTACCCTACATTTCAAGCTCTCACAGACACCCATCAGAATGCTGAGCTGGCACCTAATTTCTTGGCACTCTAGGCATCTAGCAAACACAACGACATCCTCCTTGGCTAGATCATGTCCTGTTTTAGAAAGTTCAGCAAACATATCACATTTTGCACATTTTTGGAAACTGTGATACATTGGCGAATCGTCCCCTTTGTTTCTCCCCCGAGTCACAGCACTCTCTCTAGTCTGTGATCTTTGCTTCGCAGCTCTAGTCCGGGTCACGATTTCCATTTAAACAGGTAGCCTTCGTTTTGCACTGGTCCAATTTAAGGCCATTAGCAATACCACCGATCACTAACTACAATGCCATTGTTATATTTTTGCTTTTTTTTTTTTTTTTTTTTTTTGAAATTTTTTTATAAATTGAAAGTTTAAGATCGTCAGACAATTTATCGGCATCATACTGTGCTATGTATCATACACTGTTCACGTGATTTAGGACAATCTGAGCCAATCAGCAATTAGCGCATTTGTATCAGAGACAAGAAAGATTTCCGCCCTCAAAATAACCACTCGTGGATATGGGTAGTAAAGGTCCGTGCGGTGAAGCATTCAGTTGGTTGTTGTTTACGCTATTTACATGTATTGGAAATTTATTGCGCTAACATTTTTTTATTAATTGTGCTATTAATAAAAATTTCAGTGCTGCAAGGCTCAATAACTTCCATGATTTTTCAATATATAGGGTGTCTCAAAAATACATGGCATAACTTCAGGAATGAGTTCCTCATATGTAGACAATAAAAATATTTTATATCAACATAGTTCCGGAAATGCTTGGTTCCTGAGTTATTAACCGGAATATCTTATCTCCTGCAGGTGATTCCCTTCATCACAAGGTACTGACAGAAGCTGGTGGTTTTCCATTCCGACCATGTACTCAAATCAGGAGCAAGTGAATATGCATTTTATGTACGGTTTGGCGGACGACAATGCTCTGGAGGCTCATCGTTTGTACCGTGAAAGGTTCCCAGAATGAAGATGTCCAGATAGGAAAACATTTGAAGGTATCCATTGCTGCCTTTGTGAACATGGAACCTTTACATTTCATACTGCCGACAGAAGATGACCAAGATCTATGACTCCTGAAGTAGAGGAGGAGACGTCGATGTGAGGCCTGTATTCAGGCAGAAGGTGGACATTTTGAACAATTACTATAAGATGATGTGAACAGTTAAGTGTCATAGACAGACCTTAAAAACTTGGGAACCAAGTTTTTAAGGTCTGTCTATGACAACCCTGATCCCAACCCTGATCCCGAAACACATCAAACCACCACAGCAAGACCATGAGTGTGAGAAGACATTGTGTCAGAATAAATAATTAAAACTGCTTCCGATAATAAATAATTAAAATCACGATTAAAAAGATTAAAATCATGATTAAAAACACAATTAAAATTTGAATGAACACTTAAATTAAATGTGATTTTAATCTTTTTAATTGTGATTTTAATTATTTATTATTAATGGTAACTATTACCTGTTCACCATTCATTACAAAACTATTATGCACCGTTCTTTACTGGTAAATACACATCATAATGCCAACCAATGACTACACAGTAGCTTGTCGTCTGTCGTGCCCACCACCAGTAATTTCATCATTTGCCACGCCTACCAGTCAATCAATATATCCTTCTTGATTTCTGCTCCAGACCGATAACACCTACCGTCTCTTTACCGAGCGAGCAGCGCTAGAGTCCGTTGTCAGGAAACTAATTTTCCGTGTAAGTTATCCGACATTTCTCGTCGTTCTCATGCAGGCTTTCTTTACCTTAGCCGATTTATTTATATAGATTCTAGCTTGTACTATAAAATGATAGTGAATTCTGAAAATGTCGTAATAAGTAAAGTCTTTTGTCATATTAGGATAGTTTCAGTGCGGTAACTTTATCCTGAGTAGTATTTAATTTTATAAGATATGCTGTTTTCAAAGCTTGTTATAATACTTAGTAACATAGTTTATAATATTGTAATACATAATATTATATAATAATTAATGTTAATAACATAATATTTTCTGTTTTATTATAAGTTCTGTTACAGAGAGAACAAAGCACATCATAATCACGCTGGAACCCAGTCTGCAGTTAAGAGGAGATATTTTAATCAAGTGCTATCACAGAAAACAGCGTCCTCTGGAGCGACCTGTCATATTCAGATTACAGTTTCATACTTGTACTCTTGATACTGATCACTTGGAATTTTTGAAAGATGAGCTGGATGAGGCTTCGATTAGTAAGTATTAACGTCATTGGTTTTGTATTGTTATTCAAGGTGTGATCAAAAAAGTTTGGGGACTGACTTTGTACCTTAAAATTGTGATGCCATCATAGCAATTTATGACTTGTTGCAAGATATTGTGTGACTAATCTAGACTAATCGTAACACTTGAATCACCTATTTGTAATCAGGCTGAATTAGTGCACATTGAATAAAAGGTAATTTGTTTGTTTTGTTGCATTTTTGAATGACTGATTTTACTGAGCAGCAAATTTGCATCAGATTTTGTTTGAAATAGGGAAAAGTGCAATGAAAATTTATGAAATGTTAAAAGTAGCTTTTGGAGAAGATTCTGTATGTTGTTTGAAGTGGTTTACAAAGTTTATAGAGTGCCAGTTGTCTGTTGAAGATGATCCTTGCTCTTGCCACCCTTCAACTTCAGAAACCAATAATTTAAGTGCTCATGTTCATAATCTGATCAGTAGCAATCAGTGTTTAATTGTCTGAAAAGTTGCTGGTGAAACTGATATTTCTTATAGGATATATACACTCAGTGATCACTGAATTGTGATCACGTCCGTAATGGATTGTTCCATGCATCTTGCAGTATAAAAAGCCAAACAGCTTTATATACTAGAGCAGTGGCAATTTGCGCTCTGTTTGTGCAAGTCAAAGTGATAAAGTAGGAATTATAGGATGTAGTAAAGATATCAGAAAAAGAGTTTAAAAAGGGATGATTGTTGGAACTTATGCATTGGGTGCTTCCATTTTGGAAATGGTATGTCTTGTCGGTTTCCCACTGCCCACTGTGGTTAAAGTGTACAAAGAATGGCATTGAATGGGTCAAACCACTTCCCGCTGACAGAACTGTAATGGATTATGCAAGGTGGATGTTCAAGCGAGTGAAGGTTGTAGTGCATTGTATGGACTCAATGGCATGTCAGTGTGTGATCGTTGATTTCGAAATACAATACGGAGAAAGCAAGAACAATATCCCAAATGACTATGTGCATCACACTCAGACGTATGGGTACCACAGCAGATGACCCAAGGGACACCATCTCCTCACCACTGATCATCGTTGACGGCAAATGCTGTGGTGTCAACAACAGACTGCTTGAACACTGGAGAACTGGAAACAAGTGCTGGGTGAGATGAGTCCAAAATACCTGGTGCGACACACCGATGGATGCCTTCATGTGTGACCCAAGCAACATAAGTCAATAGAGTCACTGTGCATGGTGCCTACTATCCAGGCAGATAGCAGAGGTTGTTTAATATGGGACATGTTTTGCTGGCAAGAACTAGGACCACTAGTGCATATGGATCAACGTTTCACTGGTCAGGTCTACTAGCAGCTCTTAGGAGACCATGTGCACACTTCCATGTTGCATTTTTTCCTCCTGTATGGAAACGGGCTCTTTCAAGATGGTAATGCACTGTGCGCGAGTGGTTCGAAGAACACAGGGAAGATATATCCCATCTTGTTTGATCTCTGGATTTGCCCGGCCTCAATCCAGTTGAATAGTGTTTATAGTATTTTGAGCTTCATGTAGACCAGTGATGTTAGAAAAAGTGTTGATGGCTGACCATCAGTTATAACTTCTTTTTCCTGTGACCGTGAAACTGTATTCATTCTAAGAAAGGTTGAAATTTTCTATCATTTTTGAACTTCTTGCTTTAGTTCCAATTTTATTTTACAATATTGGTAAACACTCAGTTTATTTTGGGTCATGGTTACTGCAAATGCAAGAATGAAGTTGTAAGAAATAGAATTGAATTTAATGAAATTTTATGAACTGCATACTTATATTTTCATAAGTATGTCACTTATGCATAAAATATATGATGAAATTATTGCAATTTTATAAGGTTGTGGAACATTGGTTACAGAAAAATAAATAAATAAAAATTACGAATACTTTTACATAAATTTATGCAGTAAGCAATGTGGGTACAAAAGTGTTATGATGAATAATATTATTGGCTATGATTTTAAATGTATGTAGTCAGATCAAATATAACCAATAAAATATTAATTGGTTAGTGTTGGCATTCAGTATTTAAATATTTTAAAGTATTTTTAATTGATTCAGTAAAAATAAGTTTAGAGGAAATATTTTCTTTCGATAAAAATGCAAAATGGGCTAAGGTAAAGAAAGCCAACACGAGAACCACGGGAAACTTACTGAGCAAATTCGTTTCCTGCTACCGCAGTTTATCTTTGCATTCTTGGTAAACAGATAGTGTGTGTTATCGTTAGTGGTAGTAGAAATCAATGATGTATTGATTAGTTTTTTCTCATTATTAAAAGCAGATTATTGGAGTTCATAAGTGGGCTGAAATTTACTTACAGGTACACCCTCCAGACTGCCTCAGTCTTAGGGTGTTTATCCCTAATTCTCACTGTTTTAAAATAGGAAAATGACTTCTACTGCCACTACCAATAACATGCACCATCTGTAGAAGCCGTTTTCCTATTTTAAAACAATAGGAAGGGAGTAACACCTTAAGGCTGAGGCAGTCTGGAGGGTGTACCCGTAAGTAAATTTCAGCCATGAAGGCATTACGCTCATGAACTCCAATATCCGCATTTAATAATGAGAAAAAACTAAACGATATGTAGTTATCGACTTCTATTGCCACTACTGATAACATGCACCATCTGTTTACTAAGAATGCAGGAAGAAACTGCAGTAGCGGGAAACTTGTTTGCCCGGTAAGTTTCCTGTGGTTCTCGTGTTGGCTTTCTTTACCTTCGCTGCAAAATGTTTGGTTGTTACATGAGTTTTTGTTGAAAAAATTAAAAACAAAAAAAGAAGCTCTGTACTTACTTCACAAGAGGTTTCATTGATGTCTTTTCCACTGCATCAACACTAAACACTAAGCAATAAAAATCTGCTCACTAAAGAACACTGATCCCTATTCTGTTTTTTCATCCATAGAACTGTCAAAGATTGTTTACCAGTTATCTTTATTTCCATTTTCTCCTCATAATTCCTACAGATCCAAAATAAGGAACTACCTTTGAATAGATTTCATTGTACTCAGGTTTAAGGGTTGTGACCTTTCGGCATTGGAATTCATCTATATTAAGTGACAACAAAACCAAATCTAATTTTTTGTTGCTTTCTGCCCTCCAATTCTCTTGTTCTGCATTCCATTGTCAAGAACTTCATTTACAAGAAAAAAAAAAGTCATATTTTGTGTTTACTTTAATCAAGACTGTGTAACTGTTAATATACAAGAAAAAGAAAATGTAAATAGTGATATATTAGCATTAGTAGAGGCATATGATGCAAGAAAGCAAGCTTATGCAGCATCAGCCAAAAAAAAAAAAAAAAAAAACCCCTTCCACTTCACCCCTCCATTCGTTCGAAATACCTGTCCAGCTGAGCCTTAAATTTATTTAGGCTATCAACTTCCACAACAAGGGATGGAAGTCTGTTCCACCAACCAACTACCCGCTGGCTAAAGGCAAATTTTCGCACATCTGTCCTATATCTGTCTTTCCTCAATTTGAATTTATGCCCTCTCAGGTGATTATTCTGAGCGCAGTATCCCATCAGCATTGAGCATGCTCAAGCCATTCAAGGCTTTGTACACCTCTATCAGATCACCTCGCCGGTGCCTAGTCTCCAGACACTGTAATTTGCAAAACTTAAGCCTTTCTTCGTAAGAGCAACCTTTTGTTCCGTTCACTAACCTTGTTGCTCTTCTCTGTACTCGTTCCAGCAGCTCTACATCCTTCTTGAAATGAGGCCTGCAGATCTGTATACAGTACTTACATTTGTCAATGGCCTGACCATTGCCTTATACAAGGGAATAATCATTTTCTTATCCCTGCTAGAAATATTCCTGTATATCATTGATAAGACACCATGAGCTACTCTTGCAGCCCGTCTGCACTGCTCAGAGAACTTCATATCTGCCTGCACAATTACCCCCAGGTCCTTTTCATTCTCTACCACTGTCAGTGTAGTACCACAGAGTTGATACGTTGCTCTGGGGTTGCTGTTTCCCATATGTAGTACTTTACATTTGTCAATGTTAAACTTCATTTGCCACCTCTCAGCCCATCTGCTCAGCCTTTCCAGATCCTGTTGCAGCAGCAGCAGCATACTGCCAGTAGTGTCCTTAACAACCCTGCCAACCTTTGTATCGTCTGCAAACTTGGACATTAAGCTTGATATACCACCATCAATATTATTTATAAATACAGAAAACAACAATGGACCCAACACTGAACTCTGAGGGACTCCACTAATAACATTAGTCCACGATGAGCAGTGTCCATTGATTGCCACTCTCTGTCTTCTGCCACTCAACCATCGCTTTATCCATAGCAACAATTTGCCACCAGTGCCACACTGCTCCAATTTGTTCAGCAGTCTTCCATGTGCAACAGTATCAAAAGCCTTTCTAACATCCAAATATATAATATGAAAGTTATTCCCTGCATCCAATTCTTTTGTGACTACATCATAGTATCCAATCAAATTGGTCAGTCAAGACCTTCCCTTAACAAAACCATGCTGTGTCTGAGCTATAACTGAATTTTTGTCAAGATGATCCTGCAGTGCTTCTTTAACCAGTGCCTCTATTAATTTTCCTGGAATAGAAGTTAAACTCACAGGTCTATAATTACTTGTGTCAGCCTTTGATCCTCCTTTGTGAATTGGGGTTACATTTGCACATCTCCAGTCTGTGGGTGCCTCCTCTGAGTCCAAGGAAGCTTTCATAATTATGGCTAATCGATTGCTTACTTCCTTTGCCGTCTCCTTTAATACAACTGGATAGATTGCATCCACCCCGGGTGCCTTTCTAAAATTTATCTTCAACAATTTCTCCTCCACTTTACTCTCAATTAGTACAAGATATTTTTTATGAGTATTCATGTTTCAGTATTATTTAGAGAACTATAATAATATAATATTTTAATATAATATTATATTATAATATTGTCCTTCCAGGTACCCCTTGGTGCCCCTAGCAATCTACCTGACTTGTCTGTACTTCAGGTTGGCCCTGCATGCACCCTTCACTAGACTACTTGGCTACAGCAGCAGAACTTTGGCCAGTTCCTGGGGGGGGGGGTGTCTGCAAAATGGGCCCTCTGGAACTGGTCAAATTACTCGTTCTATCTACAGCAAATTGATGATAAATAAAGTTATTATTATATATTTATATAAAAATAAGAATAAAATTGAATTGTTTTAAACTTAAAACTTTGACTTTTCAGAAAACTCATTGTTCACACATATATATATACATACATACATACAAAGAGACATCTATGTATATATATATATATATATATATCAGCAGGTCCCCGTTATAACTTGGTTCGCTTTACGCTGATTCACTATAACGCTGTTCTTATATTATAACCCGTATCTGACTATAACGCTGTCACAGATCACTATAACGCTCTTTTACAGATTACATTTTTGACATATTTAACGAAATCGTTTCATTTGATGAAGTTGATAGCTTGAAAATGAATAGCAAAACACCATTAAAACGTTTCCCACACCGACTTGAGAAATTTTCCCACACTCAGTGAAATTTTCTCGCACGCTAATTTAATTGCAGTACAGTGACTTGTTATGTAGTTCCGAGATCAACATTTTAAAAAATAATCAAATAGATTGCTTGTAATATTTGCATTATATGCATTTATCCGAAGTCTAGTCATCACTCGGTACAGTATTAGACATCATGCGTAATGGAAAGTTTACTTGAACATTGTATCATAATTAATTCAACCAATGCAGTTACATTTTCAAAGAGCTAATAATGACCGATAGGAATGAAAAAGCAACGTCTGGGTGCAGTACGAAGACTATAAATGTAAGAAAAATACTGAATTTGAAAATTAAATTAGACGTTTTGAAGCGAATCAATTCCGGTCAACGACAAGCGGATGTGTGCCGTAATTTAGGACTTGCAACTTTGTTCTTTAACTGTAAGAACAATTATAAAAAAATAAAGAATTAATTTTAGCAGCGGGAAAGATAGCTGTTCCACTGCAAGCAATTAGGACTAGGCCGGCTATTAGGATTGAAATGGAAAGACTTCAATTTTATTGAAGATAATATTCCAGTGCAGAATTCAGTTAAGTTAAATATTAAAAAAAAAAAAAAAAAAAAAAAGAGAGAGAGAGAGAAAGAGATTAGCCAATATGATGATCTGAAGAAAACTCGCCTAAAAAAAAAAAATGTGGAACCATTTAAAACTGGTAAGGGCTGGTAGAATAGATTTAAAATCCAGGGAGAAGCCGCTAGTGCAGATCAAGGAGCCGAAACTTTCAAAAAAGAACTTGTTAAAATTATTGTAGAATGGTATTATGTGTTTACTTCTCAACAAGTTTTTAACATAGATTTAGCAGGACTTTTGTGGAAACGAATGCCTAAAAGAAGTTTCATACTGAAAGAAGAAAAAACATGCCAAATTTCAAAGCGGCGAAGGATCAGTTGACTTTATTGTTGGGTGGTAACGTTGCGGGCCATTTAAAATTAATACCCCTTTTAGTTTATTTGGAAGAGGGCCAAAGTTCAACTAAAAATCGACACATTTTTCATGATTAAATTCATCCAATTAAATTCATTATTTTAATTGGAATTTTAAGTTTACTTTTGATACGCAAGTAGTTACCACATAATTATACGTATGTAATGCAGAATATTTTATATGTGCAAATATTTGAATATTAAATATTTTGACCGACATTTGTGCATCTTTTCCTACCGTTTATTATTGATTAGGAAATATCCTATGGCACCGACCGCAGCTCACAAATACATATGTTACCTCATGGGAAAGCGGCGCTCGCTTAGCACGGATTCACTTAGCGCCTTGTTTTTCCAGAACGAATGATCAGCGTTAAGCGGGGGTCACCTGTATGTGTATATATATATATATATATCCATATATATAGGGGTCCAAAAATTTTTTTTTTTATTTTTGATGCGGTTCGTAAACCATTTTTTATTTTTGAAAGGGTCCATAGATCTCAGTAATTTGGGAACGAACCACTGTAGTAAAGGATGGAAACCCTTTTCCTTCACTTGTGACATTTTCAGTTGGCTGCCTGTACAAGGTGTAGCAGGAATGTGAAATTTTTAATGAAATATCTTTAATTTATTTCATATTTTAATTTTATCCACCACACCATGGAAATTGTTGGTTCTGACTATACATATTAACAATAATATTACCTCACTAATTTTATTAACTGACTATAATTGTTCTTGTCAGTTCCTTCACATAATGCCAAGTTTCTGAATTTACGATGGAGACTTCCTTTTTTTGACCCATTCACGTGCTCAACCTCCTAAAATAGATTTTATCTGTGTTTTTCACAAGTCATAAAACTACAACTGCACCGTTAAGTTTAATATTTAAATGTTTTTTTTTAAATACTGAATGTTCAGTGAGAAAGTACTTTATTTTTACATGTGACTGCATGGTGTACCAGTTCTCATTGATAATGATGTTCTTATAAATGCTGTGGTATCACAAATTTCATCATTTGGCAGCACATCATTTCATAATTTTTGTGAACAAGTTTCCAGTACTTCCTCAGTATCACTGAAGATAAAGAAATAGATGCAGCATTAGATATTTTTCTGTATCATTTCTTTAAACTTCAGTGTGTGAATCTACTGGATACTGTTATGAAAGAGGAAAGAATTGATGTTTGATGATCCTTGGGGCACAGACAAGTGCAGAAGGAAACTTGAAATATAACAAATTATCTAAAGTTATTCTTGGCATTTTATCAATTCCTATTAGCAGTGAATGAGACAAAAATATTCAGCCAGTTTAAAAACCAAAATCTCGTTTCAGATCTCTGTGTTGAAACTTTTCAAATTCTCTTGACAGCCAAGTCTAGACAGCAGAGCCATTACAAAACTGACTCATTGTTACTGAAGAAGAAAGTCTGTTATCATGACAGCAATAATCAGTTAATCAGTCCATTTCACTATTTGCTCTTTTTAATATTGGGTGAGTGTATATGAGGAAGAGTAATAATGCACCACCTCACTGAAGAATAAAAAAAATAATAATGGGGGGAACTAAATGGGGCTTTGCTGTAGTCACCTTTTCTCTTCAAGAGCATCTCATGGGATGAATGATGACTCTTCCTATGATTAAAGCCGACCCCTTTCAAAATCGGCCATGTGGTAGGCAATGGCATACCACAACATTAACTGATGCCACAGAGACCATAACAAAACCAATTCCAAAAACTACTGTTAAAGGAAGACCTGCAACTTGCAGATGCTATCGGGGGGGGAGGATACAAGGACTAATAGATTAACAGTAGCCACTGACAGAGGTGAAAGTGATTCTTGCACTGCTTCTATTGGAATCAGCAGCAGCCTGGTAAACAAGATGCAGGGCATTTCAGAGACTACTGGGAGTCATTGCAGAACAAGTAAACACACGGGTTGTGTTAGGGTAGCTAAGAATAGGAACAGATGCATGTATACTTGCATGTATACCAATGCTAGGAGTTTGGTAAATAAATTTGATGAATTTGAGATATTGCTCAAAATATCAAAGGCAGATATTGTTGGGATATCAGAGACATGGTGTCACACAGATAAAAGGAATGCAGAACTGGAATTTGGGGAGTACAATGTGTACAGAGAGAATAGGAAGGAAGGGAAGAGGGTTTATGCTATTAGTTAAGTAAGAGATAAAATCCAAGGAAGTGAAGCCAGTCGACATCGCTGGACAGTGCAGTGTCGAGTCAGTTTTGTGTGACATAAGCATTTGGAGATCAAAATTGAGAGTAGGAGTATGTTATAGGCCCCAATAACCCCAGAGTAACCCTGTTACTCTGGGGTTACTGTTTCCCATATGTAGTACTTTATATTTGTCAAGGTTAAACTTCATTTGCCAGCTCTCAGCCCATTTGCTCAAACTTTCCAGATCCTGTTGCAGCAGTATACTGTCAGTAGTGTCCTTAACAACTCTGCCAACCTTTGTATTGTCTGCAAAATTGGACATTAAGCTTGATATACCATCATCAATATCATTTATAAATACAGAAAACAACAATGGACCCAACACTGAACCCTGAGGACTCCAGTAATAACATTATTCCACGATGAGCAGTGTCCATTGATTACCACTCTCTGTCTTCTCTCCCTCAACCATCCCTTTATCCAGAGTAGCAGTTTCATGTGCAACAGTATCAACAGCATCTTCCATGTGCAACAGTATCAAAAGCCTTTCTAAGATCCAAATATATAATATCAAAATTATTCCCTGCATCCAGTTCTTTTGTGACTGCATCATAGTATCCAATGAAATTGGTCAGGCAAGACTTTCTCTTAACAAAACCATGCTGTGTCTGAGCTATAACTGAAGTCTTGTCTAGATGATTCTGCAGTACTTCTTTAACCAGTGCCTCCATTAATTTTCCTGGAACAGAAGTTAAAGAGTAGGAGACCGGCGGAATTACTTAACAAGTACAGGTCACTGTTGAAAAACAGCCGTGAATTAGGGTTGAATTTGAAAGTGTCTGCAATTCTGCCCAGACACGATAGGAGGGAGTATATGATGAGAGCCCTGTGGGTCAATTCGGCCCTGGAAGGATTGTGCAAGGCTCAAGGGGTAGAATTTTTTTTTCAGCCTGGTCTGTACTTGTTAACAGGAGAGACTGTTTCTACAGGGATTGGATACACTTAAATGGGAAGGGTGCAAGAATATTTGCTGATGCTATCGAGGTAGTGTTAGGCGGGTCGGAAAACTGCTAGCTTGGAGGGATACAAGGACTAATAGACTAACAGTAGCCACTGGCAGAGGGTGAAAGTGATTCCTGCACTGCTTCTATTGGGATGAGCAGCAGCCTGGAAAACAAGATGCAGGGTATTTCAGAGACTGCTGGGAATCATTGGGGTACAAATAAACACATAGGTTGTGTTAGCGTAGCTAAGAAAAAGAATAGGTGCATGTATACTTGCGTGTACACCAATGCTAGGAGTTTAGTAAATAAATTTGATGAATTTGAGGTATTACTCAAAACATCAAAGGCATATATTGTTGGGATTTCAGAGACGTGGTGTCACACAGATATAAGGAATGCAGAACTGAAATTTGGGGAGTACAATATCTACAGAAAGGATAGACAGGGTAAGAAGGGAGGAGGGATTATGCTATTAGTTAAGAAATACATAAAATCCAAGGAAGTGAAGCCAGTCGACATCGCTGGACAGTGCAGTGTCGAGTCAGTTTGGTGTGACATAAGCATTGGAAGATCAAAATTGAGAGTAGGAGTGTGCTATAGGCCTAATGACTCTGATGAGTATAATAAGAAACTGTACAGAGAAATAGAGTGGGCCAGTAAATCAGAGAGTCTTATTATGGGGGATTTTAATTTCCCAGATATTGACTGGAATTTGGGGGCTGGTCACTCACACACTAGCAAGGCTTTTGTGGATTTATTGGATGATTGTTTTCTACATCAGCATGTTTGGGAGGCAATTAGAGGGAGTAATACTCTTGATTTCATTATCAGTAGTGATTCTTCATGCATTAAGAATCTGCAGGTAAATGAACCACTAGGTGGCAGTGATCACAGTGTGCTGAAGTGGGATTTACTCAAAGAGGTAACTACCATCAGGGGTAAAGGGAAGGGTTATTGCTTTCGTAAAGGCGACTACGATGGACTGAGACAGTATTTAAATTCTATACAGTGGGACCAACTGATGATGTTACCAACAGCAAATTCAAAATAGGAAGCATTCAAAGAAGTTATCTTGGAAGCTACTAGGTTTTACATACCAACTAAGAAATATTGTTCAAGGTTTAGGCCTAAGTGGATGTCAGATGAAGTAATGAGACATATGGCAGAGAAGAAAAATGCATGGGATACATACAAATTAACACGTGACACAGAAGCCTATGATAGATACAAGTTGATCTGTAACCAAGTTACAAAGGAGGTTAGGCAGGCGAAGGCAGATTACGAGAAATCTTTCACAAGGGATGCAAAGAAAAACAGCAAAGAATTCTTTACTTATGTAAAGACTTGATATACACTTGATATCGATGGGTCAACTGTTGATGATCCTGCTCAAGTAGCTAACAAACTGAATAAATATTTTGCATCAACATTCACACATGAGGAGTTATTCAGCGAGGGGAATGCCAGAGGTCTATTCAACTCTAGCAGTAAGCTAGAGAATCTTGTAATAACTGAGAGTAAAGTGGAGGAGAAATTGTTGAAGATAAATACAAGAAAGACACCTGGGATGCATGGGATCTATCCAGTTATATTAAAGGAGGCAGCAAAGGAAGTAAGCAAACCCTTAGCCATAATTATGAGAACTTCCTTGGACTCAGGGGAAGTACCCAGGGACTGGAGATGTGCAAATGTGACCCCAATTCACAAAGGAGGTCAAAGGGCAACACAAGTAATTATAGACCTGTTAGTTTAACTTCTGTTCCTGGAAAATTAATGGAGGCACTGGTTAAAGAAGCACTGCAGGATCATCTAGAGAAGACTTCAGTTATAGCTCAGACACAGCATGGTTTTGTTAAGGGGAAGTCTTGCCTGACCAATTTGATTGGATACTATGATGCAGTCACAAAAGAACTGGATGCAGGGAATAACTTTGATATTATATACTTGGATCTTAGAAAGGCTTTTGATACTGTTGCACATGGAAGACTGCTGCACAAATTGGAGCAGTGTGGCATTGGAGGCAAATTGCTGCTATGGATAAAGGGGTGGTTGAGGGGGAGAAGACAATGAGTGGTAATCAATGGACACTGCTCATCATGGACTAATGTTATTAGTGGAGTCCCTCAGGGTTCAGTATTGGGTCCATTATTGTTTTCTGTATTTATAAATGATATTGATGATGGCATATCAAGCTTAATGTCCAAGTTTGCAGACGATACGAAGGTTGGCAGGGTTGTCAAGGACACTACTGACACTATGCTACTGCAACAGGATCTGGAAAGGTTGAGCAGATGGGCTGAGAGGTGGGAAATGAAGTTTAACATTGACAAATGTAAAGTACTACATATATGAAACAGCAACCCCAGAGCAACGTATTAACTCTGTGGTACTACACTGACAGTGGTAGAGAATGAAAGGGATCTGGGGGTGGTTGTGCAAGCAGATATGAAGTTTTCTGAGCAGTGCAGACGGGCTGCAAGAGTAGCTCATGGTGTATTGTCAATGATATATAGGAATTTTTCTTGCAGGGATAAGGAGCTGATTATTCCCTTGTATAATGCAATGGTCAACCACACCTAGAGTACTGTTACAGGTCTGGAGGCCTCATTTCAAGAAGCATGTAGAGATGCTGGAACAAGTACAGAGAAGGGCAACAAGATTAGTGAATGGAACAGAGGGGTGCTCTTAAGAAGAAAGGCTTAAGTTTTACAAATTACAAGGTCTGGAGACTAGGCACCGGCGAGGTGATCTGATAGAGGTGTATAAAGCCTTGAATGGTTTGAGCATGCTCAATGCTGATGGGATTCTTCCTCTTGCTCAGAATAATCACCTGAGAGGGCATAAATTCAAATTGAGAAAAGACAGATGTAGGATAGATGTGAGGAAATTTGCTTTTAGCCAGCGGGTGGTTGGTTGGTGGAATAGACTTCCATCCCTTGTCGTGGAAGTTGATAGCCTAAATAAGTTTAAGGCTCAGCTGGACAGGTATTTCGAACGAACAGAGGGGTGAAGTGGAAATGGTTATTTTTTACTTATTTATTTATTTTTTTATTTTTTATTTTTTTATTTTTTTTGGCTGATGCTGCATAAGCTTGCGTTCTTGCATCAAATGCCTCTACTAATGCTAATGCTAATACTAACTCACAGGTCTATAATTACTTGTGTCAGCCTTTGAACCTTCTTTGTGAATTGGGGTCACATTTGCACACTCCAGTCTGTGGGTACTTCTCCTGAGTCCATGGAAGCTCTCATAATTATGGCTAAGGGTTTGCTTACTTCCTTTGCTGCCTCCTTTAATATAACTGGATAGATCCCATCCACCCCAGGTGCCTTTCTTGTGTCAACAATTTCTCCTCCACTTTACTCTCAGTTATTACAAGATTATCTAGCTTACTGCCAGAGTTGAATACACCTCTGGCATTCCCCTCACTGAATAACTCCTCATGTGTGAATGTCAATGCAAAATATTCATTTAGTTTGTTAGCTACCTGAGCAGAATCATCACCAGTTGAACCATCGATATCAAGTGGACCAATCTGATTCATCCCCTTCCTTCTAGAGTTTACATAAGTAAAGAACTGTTTGCTGTTTTTGTTTGCATCCTTTGCCAAAGATTTCTTGTAATCTGCCTTCGCCTGCCTTACCTCCTTTGTAACTTGGTTATAGACCAGCTTATATCTATCATAGGCTTCTGTGTCACATGTTAATTTATATGTATCCCATGCATGGTTCTTCTCTGCCATATGTCTCATTAGTTCATCTGACATCCATTTAGGCCTAAACCTTGAACAATATTTCTTAGTTGGTATGTAAAGTCTAGTAGCTTTCAAGATAAGTTCTTTGAATGCTGCCCATTTTGAATTTGCTGTTGGTAACATTATCAGTTGGTCCCACTGTAAAGAATTTAAATACTATCTCAGACCATCTTAGTCACCTTTACGAAAGCAAAAACGCTTCCCTTTACCCCTAATGGTAGTTACCACTTCAGCGCAGTGTGATCACTGCCACCTAGTGGTTCCTACATCTGCAGATCTTTGATTTTTTTTCCCCAAAACATCTTCGCACACTTAGTCTTCTCATTTTTTGACCTTCGTTCAAGATATTTGATACTATCATGGCACATGCTTTTCTCATGTCTAATTTTTTGGTTAAAATTTGTCTAACTGTTTCTTTGTCCATATTGCATTCTGATGCTTAAATGACAATCACTTCTAAACAGTATCCTTATCTGGTACACATTTTCATCAGTTTTTATGGATACTGGATGGCCTGGTCATTCATCATCTTTCACATTCTCTCTTTCTTCTAAAGAATCTTTTATGTCAAATGGCATAAAAGATTTTTTAGAAGAAAACTTTTGACTTTTTTTTTTTTTTTTTTTTTATGAAAACCCCAAACACGAGAGGTATTAGAACTTGTAGTACTTAGTACCGTCATTGGATTGGAGGATGAGAAGATGAAAGAAGATATTTGTTCACATTAGACTTGAACTTTTGTAGACTGTAATGAAGGAAGGTTGTTCCAGAAAACGGCAGTTGAATGAATAAACGAGGAAGATGAAAAGTTGGATCTGTGAGTTTGAAGTTGGACAGTAAATGGATGTTGGCTGGTGGCTGCATATGTTCGGACTGTTTTCAAAGAAAGAGCAGATATTATAGAAGCCAATTCAGAAGAACAGTGCCCATGGAAGTATCTGTAGAAAGGCATGCAGCAGAAACAGTATGTCTATGAGACAGCGAGTGTAGACACTCTGTTAGAGATGAGACATTAATTAACCTAACAGCCCTCTTCTGAATGGAATCTAGAAGCCTGAGAGAGGTTTTGGGGGCACTGCCTGAGATTTGGGAACAATATTCTATGGTAGGGCGGATTTGCGATTTATACAGAGTGAACAGCTGTTTGGAAGAAAAGTAACGTTGAGAACGAAAGGGAAAACCAATTTTTTTAGATGCAGCGGAAGCAATATTTGTAATGTGCTTGTGCCAAGAGATATTAGAAGTCAGGGTAATCCCCAAAAGCGATATATCATTTTGCCTAGAAATCGGAGTGTCACTAAAGATAAGCATAGGATCAGAAGAATCCTTTTTGCGAGATATAAGACAAAACTGAGTTTTAGAAGGATTTAAATCAACTAAGTTGTCTTTGCCCCACTGGAGAATTACCTGGAGATCGGCATTTAAGGAATTGGTAGCAGGTATTGGAGAATTTGAAGCTGATTGAGCAGGACAAGGTTTCTCAAAATGAAAAGTGGAATGCAATGTGCTATCATTTGCAAAACTGTGGATAGGATTTCCGGTCAATGGAAGAAGATCATTAATATACAAGACGAAAAGTGTGGTGGAATGAACTGAACCTTGGCAGAAACCAGCATTTGTGGAGAAGTTAGAAGACAGAGAGCCACCTAGCATCACCCTCAGTGAATGACCAGAGAGAAAACCGGATAACTGATTACAAAAAAAAGTTGGCAAACCATAAGATGGAAGCTTGTTTAGAAGACCTTTCTTGCCAACCACGATCGAAAGCCATTGAGATGTCAAGAGCAACTTCTTGTGTTTCACCAAACTTTTTCATTGAATTTATCCATAAATGAGTAACATAAGCCAGATTATCACCAGTGGTTTGACATTTACGGAATCCATACTGTTGATCGTTGATTAGACGGAAGGTTTCTAGGTAGTTTAAGAGTTGACAGTTAATTGATTTCTGCATTGCCTTAGAAAGAGTAGAAGTAATTGCAATAAGACGATAATTGGATTGGAGGGATTAGTCACCCTTTTTAGGAACTGGTTTGATATGAGCAAATTTCCAAGCAGAAGGAAAAACACGTTTGGAATAAGAAAGTGAAAAAAGGCGGCAAAGAACAGGAGTAAGTTCAGGAGTACAGGTTTTGCATAACAAGTGTAGAAATCAGTGGCAGATTTAGCACTTGAGAGGCCCCAGGCACATTTCAAGTTTGAGCCCCCCCCCCCCCCCCCAAAAAAAAAAATATTTTCGGTGCCACTACGGTGTTCATTCTACGCGCACGTTTTTACTATAGCACGCGCTCTAGATTTGGTGTTGCGGTTTTAATCATTTTGGTTGTGCAATTCTTTCATACATATTTTATTAATTGGGAATTAAAAAATTAATTCCCAATTATCACTTTCTATAAATGTTATGCCTCGTCAAACAATTCAGTTTTGATAAATACATAAACAATACACAAGATATTACAGATATTTACTTTATAACAAAACAAAAATACTCCTACACTAAAACACCAACCACACCAAACTCCAGTAATTTGTAACAGATTCGTGAGTGAAATGTTAGTTCTGAAAGCTATTAAAAAAGACGATGCTCCGTTACATGCGCAGTAGTGATTTAAGAAGCTTTAAAAGACTACTCCGCTTGCTTATTGGTTCCCAGTTAGTTGCGAATAGTTTTGAACTGCCTTCGCGAACAAATCTAATATCGTTTCTTGAGCAGTATCGTCACAGGGTTCTTCGCTCGTGGAATTACCTCCACTATTAAAAAACTGAAAGTGTTTAATTTAAACATTAATGATAATTTGTATTCTATTTCAGATTCACTTAGTATGCATATATATTTCATATAATATGTAGGGATATCCGCATAAGTTAAACATTAATCACAGATGCCTTGAATGCGTATATATCATTAAAAAAATACTCCACGAGGAGGGTTCCAAGTTGGATGAATAGTGAAGTTGACACATTACTTGAGCAGAAAAAGGTGGCATGGAAATGTTACAGAGCAATAAAATGTACTAAAGCCTATAACAGCTACAAGGTGATCTGTAATAGAGCCACAGAAAAGGTTCGACAGGAAAGTAAGTTTATGAGAAACAAATCACTAGCAAACAGAGCAAAGAGGGGGGGGGGATAAGGAATTCGTCACATATATAAATGCCAAGAAAAGCAGGACAAACCAGATCGGACCTTTACGTAAGGGAAAGGGGATAGTATTAACTACACCAGCTGCCGTTGCAGATGAACTCAACAGTTATTTTACATCGATATTTACAAATGAAAAACCTTTTGTGGCAATGGGAAATTGTGGGAGTGAAGTTGAAAAATATGTAATTAATGATATTGATAAATCGCAAGATTATTTAATGAAAAAACTTTCGAGCCTACAGGCCAGTAAGGCTCCTCGAGTTGATGGAATATACCCCATAATCTTAAGGGAGGCGGCAAGTGAGTGCATTGAACCATTGAGGCTAATTATGCGAGCATCACTAGACTCTGGGGAGATTCCCTTGGATTGGAAAAGTGCCAGTGTATCTCCCATACATAAGGGTGGCTCTAAGAGTGAAGTGGGAAATTATCGACCTGTCAGTCTGACTTCAGTGGTAGGGAAAATCATGGAGGCAATGATCAAGGGTGGAATTCAGGATCATTTGGATCGAATTGAAATTCTCAAGGATACTCAGCATGGTTTTGTTAAGGGAAAATCATGTTTAACAAATCTGGTTCGCTTTTTTGAAAGGGTCACTCACTAGCTGGATTTAGGGAATAATTTCAACATTGTTTATTTAGATTTCAGCAAAGCTTTTGACACAGTCCCACATGAGCGGTTGCTTTATAAGCTGGAACAGGTTGGAATCACTGGAAAAATCCTTAGATGGATAGGAGGATGGCTTCAGGGCAGGAGGCAGAGGGTTGTGATAAATGGCTATTCCTCAGATTGGGTTGATGTAAGAAGTGGGGTTTCCCAAGGATCAGTATTAGGACCACTGTTGTTTTTAATTTTCATAAACGACATCGATGAAGGGATAGACGGTGTGATGTCTAAATTTGGAGATGATGTTAAATGATGTTAAAATTGGTAGAGTAGTTAATGATCACTGTCAAACTGAGCTTCTTCAAAGAGACCTAGATAGACTTCAGGAATTGTCAGAAAAATGGCAGATATGCTTTTATCCAACAAAGTGTAAAGTATTACACCTGGGAAACAGTAATCTCAAAATAACTTATTCACTTGGTGGAGTTCAACTAAATGCAGTAATGGAGGAAAGGGACTTGTGTGTTACGATATGGTCAGACATGAAATTCTCTGAGCATTGTAAACAGGTTGCAAGGAAGGCCCATGGTGTCCTATCGATGATCTATCGAACTTTTGCAAGTAGAGATAGGGACGTGATAATCCCATTATATAATAAGTTATATATTAATAAGGCTTTTGTTAGACCACACTTGGAATACTGTGTTCAAGTATGGAGACCGCACCTAAAGAAAGATATCGAACTTCTTGAAAGGGTGCAAAGACGAGTAACTCGCCTGGTGACATCGGCAAAAAGCTGTCCATATGAAGAAAGACTTCAATATGTGGGTTGCAGAGTTTGGAAACTAGCACCTTAGAGGAAATTTGATTGAGGTGTTTAAGGCTCTGAGAGGCATCAGTAAAATGAATGAGGGTGAAATTTTCAAGATTATAAATGATGCTAGAACTAGGGGACATAAATTCAAGTTATGGGGGTAGATGTTTAGATTGGACTGCAGGAAGGTTTATTTTAGCCAGCGAGTTATAAATTACTGGAATAAGTTGCCTACGTGGGTGGTAGAGGCTGACAGTTTGGGGAAATTCAAAGGTCATCTGGATAGTACCTTCGGATCAGGGAAGCGCATAGGATGATAGGTTTATTTTCCTTTTTTATATTAAATATTATTATTTATTTATTTTATTTTATTTATTAATTAATTTATTTTTTTATCATTGTTTTGTTCTGGGTTTTTTTTTTTTTTTTTTTTGGCTGGTGCAGCATAAGCCATAGGCTTTCTTGCACCATGCGGCCATTACTAATACTAATACTAAGAGTTTACTAACTTCTCATCTTAAATTATAGTTTTATTCAGTAACAGTAATAAAGATGAGTGTAAAAATTTAAAATGATTCTTTTTTTTTTTTTTTTTTTTTGAGACCTGAAATTTGAGGCCGCCTCGATTTACGTGGCCCCAGGCATGTGCCTCATGCGCCTGTGCAGAAATCCGCCACTGGTAGAAATACCATCAGGACCTGGAGCTTTCTTTGCATCAAGATTCATCAAAATCCTTTTGACGGAGGACCAGAGGATGCATTGAATGGAGACTGTTGGGAATCATGGGAGGTGTTTTACCAAGATTATTAATACATGAGTCGATAGAAAAATGGGATTCTAGCAAGTCAGCTTTATCCTTGGCTGAAGTGACAACAGAACCATCTGGTTTTGACAGAGGTTGGAGCAGAGATGGGCAGAAGCTGCTGCCAATAGTTTTGGCAAGAGACCCGAATGCTCGGCTACCATTAGGGCAAGATGCGAGTTTTCTACTCTTAGTCTGTTCAAAATGTAGTTTGCACTGATTAATAACTGCTTTACAATTATTGCGAGCTTTGCTGCAGGCAGAAAATGAAACTAAAAATTGGAAACAAGCCTTTGTTTCCTTGATGTTTTTGTTCTTTTAGGTTGTCACATATATTCTCTCAGATATGCCACACAAGCTGTACTTGCTACCTGGGAATCTAAAACGCTGATGGAACTGATATTTGGGTGACACCCAAGTCAAGTGAACCCAATTTCGGTGAAATCTGGACGGTCTATGACAGCCAAATCCTCTGCTTGCACCTTCACAATGGTGGGACTATTAGTAATCCTGGGTATAACCTCCATGCACAAGTACATGGTGGATGACCACCCAGGTGTGAACCAACGTAAGGAGGGGTCGAGGTGTGGCGCCCACACCATATGGAGGAATGCAACAACTCTATGTTACCAGGCAGTACTAGTTGGTAGATGCAATCTACCACCTAGTATCTCATCAACCAGTGCAATACGACCACTTTGCTTATTGGAGGCTGGACGTAGTGGACCCATGTTTATTCTCTAGAGCTAAGTTCCGGTCAACCCTTCCCTATCTCTTCCATCATGCATTATGATTGATGACTTTTGAGGTTATGATGAACACCGTGTCGAGATACAATATCCTTTACATTTCGAGGGTACAGCTCTAAAAGGTGTTGACAGGCCGGCCGCTAGTTAGTACACCGGACCGAACCTATTGGTAACTCTCTAGGAGGCTTCTGGATCAGCTAGTGCATAATATTGTTACCTCTACTCTGCCAGATAGTGACTGGAGGAAGTCTGAGTAGTGTGCATGCGGGGAGAGGGACATTTTCAAGGCCACCCTATGTCAAGGATCCGGGTATATTCTTACCATGTGTATGCCCTATCCAAAAATTTCATTACTTCATACAGCATGTCCCACCCACTTTTTCTTACTACTGAATACACCATGACTTGTCAAACTAATAGAGCAAGCTTATCTGTGAAAAGATCTAAACCTCCCGTTTACCTGCACCCAGAAACAGGTGCAGGTATACTTGCGTGTACACCAATGCTAGGAGTTTAGTAAATAAATTTGATGAATTTGAGGTATTGCTCAAAACATCGAAGGCAGATATTGTTGGGATATCAGAGACGTGGTGTCACAGAGATATAAGGGATGCGGAACTGCAATTTGGGGAGTACAACGTCTACAGAAAGGATAGACAGGATAGGAAGGGGGGAGGTGTTATGCTATTAGTTAAGAAACACATAAAAACCAAAGAAGTGAAGCCAGTCGACATCGCTGGACAGTGCAGTGTGGAGTCAGTTTGGTGTGACATAAACATTGGGAGATCAAAATTGAGAGTAGGAGTGTGCTATAGGCCTAATGACTCTGATGAGTATAATAAGGAACTGTACAGGGAAATAGAGTGGGCCAGTAAATCAGTGTGTCTTATAATGGGAGATTTTAATTTCCCAGATATTGACTGGAATTTGGGGGCTGGTTACTCACACACTAGCAGGGCTTTTGTGGATTTATTGGATGATTGTTTTCTACATCAGCATGTTTGGGAGGCAACTAGAGGGAGTAATACTCTTGATTTGATTATCAGCAGTGATTCTTCATGCATTAAGAATCTGCAGATAAATGAACCACTAGGTGGCAGTGATCACAGTGTGCTGAAGTGGGATTTACTCAAAGAGGTAACTACCATTAGGGGTAAAGGGAAGGGTTATTGCTTCCGTAAAGGCGACTACGATGGACTGAGACAGTATTTAAATTCTATACAGTGGGACCAACTGATGATGTTACCAACAGCAAATTCAAAATGGGAAGCATTCAAAGAACTTATCTTGGAAGCTACTAGGCTTTACATACCAACTAAGAAATATTGTTCAAGGTTTAGGCCAAAATGGATGTCAGATGAACTAATGAGGCATATGGCAGAGAAGAAAAATGCATGGGATACATACAAATTAACATGTGACACAGAAGCCTATGATAGATACAAGTTGATCTGTAACCAAGTTACAAAGGAGGTTAGGCAGGCGAAGGCAGATTACGAGAAATCCTTGGCAAGGGATGCAAAGAAAAACAGCAAAGAGTTCTTTACTTATGTAAACTCTAGAAGGAAAGGGATGAATCAGATTGGTCCACTTGATATTGATGGGTCAAGTGTTGATGATCCTGCTCAGGTAGCTAACAAACTAAATGACTATTTTGCATCGACATTCACACATGAGGAGTTATTCAGCGAGGGGAATGCCAGAGGTGTATTCAACTCTAGCAGTAAGCTACAGAATCTTGAAATAACTGGGAGTAAAGTGGAGGAGAAACTCTTGAAGATAAACACAAGAAAGGCACCCGGGGTGGATGGGATCTATCCAGTTATATTAAAGGAGGCAGCAAAGGAAGTAAGCAAACCCTTAGCCATAATTATGAGAGCTTCCTTGGACTCAGGGGAGGTACCCATAGACTGGAAATGTGCAAATGTGACCCCAATTCATAAAGGAGGATCAAAGGCTGACACAAGTAATTATAGACCTGTGAGCTTAACTTCTGTTCCAGGAAAATTAATGGAGGCACTGGTTAAAGAAGCACTGCAGGATCATTTAGACAAGACTTCAGTTATAGCTCAGACACAGCATGGTTTTGTTAAGGGGAAGTCTTGCCTGACCAACTTGATTGAATACTATGATGCAGTCACAAAAGAACTGGATGCAGGGAATAACTTTGATATTATATACTTGGATCTTAGAAAGGCTTTTGATACTGTTGCACATGGAAGACTGCTACACAAATTGGAGCAGTGTGACATTGGAGGCAAATTGCTGCTATGGATAAAAGGGTGGTTGAGGGGGAGAAGACAGAGAGTGGTAATCAATGGACACTGCTCATCGTGGACTGATGTTATTAGTGGAGTCCCTCAGGGCTCAGTGTTGGGTCCATTATTGTTTTCTGTATTTATAAAAGATATTGATGATGGTATATCGGGCTTAATGTCCAAGTTTGCAGACGATACAAAGGTTGGCAGGGTTGTCAAGGACACTACTGACACTATGCTGCTGCAACAGGATCTGGAAAGGTTGAGCAGATGGGCTGAGAGGTGGCAAATGAAGTTTAACATTGACAAATGTAAAGTACTACACATGGGAAACAGCAACCCCAGAGCAACGTATCAACTCTGTGGTACAACACTGACAGTGGTAGAGAATGAAAGGGACTTGGGGGTGGTTGTGCAGGCAGATATGAAGTTCTCTGAGCAGTGCAGACGGGCTGCAAGAGTAGCTCATGGAGTATTGTCAATGATATACAGGAATTTTTCCAGCAGGGATAAGGAGGTGATTATTCCATTGTATAAGGCGATGGTCAGGCCACACCTAGAGTACTGTATACAGGTCTGGAGGCCTCATTTCAAGAAGGATGTAGAGCTGCTGGAACGAGTACAGAGAAGGGCAACAAGATTAGTGAATGGAACAAAGGGGTGCTCTTACGAAGAAAGGCTTAAGTTTTGCAAATTACAGTGTCTGGAGACTAGGCACCAGCGAGGTGATCTGATAGAGGTGTATAAAGCCTTGAATGGTTCAAGCATGCTCAATGCTGATGGGATTCTTCCTCTAGCTCAGAAAAATCACCTGAGAGGGCATAAATTCAAATTGAGGAAAGACAGATGTAGGATAGACGTGCGGAAATTTGCCTTTAGCCAGCGGGTGGTTGGTTGGTGGAACAGACTTCCATCCCTTGTGGTGGAGGTTGATAGCCTAAATAAGTTTAAGGCTCAGCTGGACAGGTATTTTGAACGAACAGAGGGGTGAAGTGGAAGTGGTTTTTTTTTTTTTTTTTTTTTGGCTGATGCTGCATAAGCTTGCTTTCTTGCATCAAATGCCTCTACTAATGCTAATGCTCCCAAGGACTTCCTAATTCATTTCACAAATATATGTGGTCTCAATTCTAATCTCAACGATGTCAATTTCCACTTGCAGTGGGTCAAACCCCATGTACTTTTTCTGACAGAATCTCAGTTATCGGTTGATTCAACAACTGCTCATCTCAGATGCCCAAATTATTCGCTGTATGATTCCTTTCGCCTCAAATGTGGTACTTGTGCATTTGACCATTCTGATATTTCCTGTCAGAGACTTGGCAATTTGAAATCTCCTCTCTTTGATCTTCTCTGGCTTAAAATCTCTGTACCTCATTTTGTAAAATTTATCTGTTGTCTCTACCCTTCTCTCAACTCCATTAATCACTTAGAGCTCTTTGATTTCCTCTCTTTGCAACTTGACTTTCTCCAGTCCAACTTTCCAAACAGTGAGGTAATTTTCCTTGGCGATTTTAATGTTCAGAACTCCTACTGGCTTCCATTTTCTTGTCACACCGACCCAGCTGGTTGAGATGCTGAGGCTTTTGCAATTACTAATGACCTTGAACAGATTGTTCATTTACCTACAAGAATTCCGGACAATCCTAATCATACAGCCAACATGCTTGATCTTTTTCTCACAAACAACCCTTCTAAAGTACACGGTTGAAGTGAGAGATCCTATATGCACTTCAGATGGACAATCACAACTTGGTGATTGTCTCTTCTCCAATGGAGCCTTTATCTCATGGCTATTCCCAACCTCGTGTTGTTTGGCTTTACAAGAATGCAAAATGGGATGACCTGTGAGATTTCGTTTCTTCGTTTCCTTGGTCGGATTACTGTTTGAAATCTCCTGATGTCAACATTTGCTCAGTCGTGTCAGCGAAATTATTCTTTTAGGAATGGAATCCTTTATCCCACACTCCACTTTAAAATCTATTCCTTTATCTAAACCTTGGTTTTCCAATAAATGTGCTAAGGCTGTTCAAGAGAAGAATGTTGCATATCGTAGTTGGCTTGTTTCTAATTCTTCAGTTTCATTTTCTGCCTACACTAAAGCTCGCAACAATTGTAAAGCAGTTATCAATCAGTCCAAACTAGAGTTTGAACAGGCTGAGAGTAGAAAACTTGCTTCTTGGCCTAATGGTAGCCGAGCATTCTGGTCTCTTGTCAAAGCTATTGGCCGTAACTTTTGACCATCTATTCTCCCACCTCTGTCCAAACCAAATGGTTCTGTTGTCACTTAAGCCAAGGATAAAGCTGACCTTCTACTATCCCATTTTTCTTCCAACTCCACCAGCCAACTAATGATCTTGGTAAAACACCTCCACCATTCCCAGCACACTCCATTCAATGCCTCCTGTGGTGTTCCATCAAAAGGATGTCAGAAGGATTTTGATGAATCTTGATGGTAAGAAAGTTCCAGGTCCCGACGGTATTTCTCCAGTTGTTCTCAAAACCTGTGCTCCTGGACTTACTGCTATTCTGTGCTGCCTTTTTTCCCTTTCTTATTCCAAAGGTGTTTTTTCCTTCTGCTTTGAAATTTGCTCATATCCAGCCAGTTTCTAAAAAGGGTGACAAATCCCTCCCATCCAATTATCGTCCCATTGCAATTACTTCTATTCTTTCTAAAGTAATTGAGAAATTAATTAACCACCAACTATTAAACTACCTAGAAACCTTCTCTGATCAATGATTGCCAGTATGGATTCCGTCAATGTTGATCCACTGTGATATTCTGGCTTATGTTACACATTTATGGACTAATTCAATGGAAAGGTTCGGTGAAACACAAGTAGCTGCTCTTCACATTGCAAAGGCTTTCGATCGGGTTTGGCATAAAAGTCTTCTGAACAAGCTTCCATCTTATGGTCAACCAACTATTTTTAGTAATTGGTTATCCAGTTTTCTCTCTGATCACTCACTGAAGGTGATGGTCGTTGGCTCTCTGTATTCTAAATTCTCCACTAATGCTGGTGTCCCCCGAGGTTCAGTTCTTTCTCTCACTCTTTTCCTTTTGTATATTAATGACCGTCTTCCATTGACTGAAAATGCTATCCATAGTTTTTCTGATGATAGCACATTGCATTCTACTTTCCATTTTGAGAAAACTTGCCCTGCTCAATTAGCTTCATCTTCTCGAAAATTTGCTACCAATTCCTTAAATGGCGATCTTCAGGTAATTCTTCACTGGGCAAAGACAACTTAGTTGATTTTACACCCTTCTAAAACTCAATCTTGTCTTATATCTCGCAAAAAGGATTTTTCTGCTCCTATGCTTAACTTTAGTTACACTCCGATTTCTAGGCAAAATGAGATATCTCTTTTGGGGATTACACTTCTAATCTCTCTTGGCACAAGCACATTGCAAATATTGGTTCCTCTGCATCTAAAAAACTTGGTTTTCTCTTTTGTTCTCAGCGTTACTTTTCTTCCAAACAGCTGTTCACTCTGTATAAATCGCAAATCCGCCCTACCATAGAATATTGTTCCCAAATCTGGGGTGGTAACCCCAAAACCTCTCTCAGGCTTCTTGATTCCATTCAGAAGAGGGCAGTTAGGTTAATTAATGATTCATCTCTAACAGAGTCTCTCCACTCGCTGTCTCATAGACGTACTGTTTCTGCTGCATGCCCCTTCTACTGATACTTCCTTGGGCACTGTTCTTCTGAATTGGCTTCTATAATTCCCGCTCTCTGTTTCAAAACAGTCCGATCACGTGCTGCCACCAGCCAACATCCATTTACTCCAACCTCAAAGTCACAGAACCAACTTTTCTTCTTCCTCGTTTATTCATTCAACTGCCATTTTTTGAAACAACCTTCCTTCATACTTATTTTCTGAAAATTACAGTCTACTGAAGTTCAAGTCCAATGTCAACAAATATCATATTTCGTCTTCTCAACCTCCAACCCAAGTACAGTACTAAGTACTATAGGTTCTAATACCTCTCGTTTTTGGGGTTTACATAATAATAATAATAAAAAAAAAAAAAAAAAAAAAAAAACAATTACGATATGCAACAATCTTCTCTTGAACAGCCTTAGCACATTTATTGGAAAACCAAGGTTTAGATAGAGGACGAGATTTTAAAGTGGAGTGTGGAATAAAGGATTCCATTCCTATAAGAATAATTTCACTGACACGATTTGAGCAAACGTTGACATCAGGAGATTTCAAACAGTAATCCGACCAAGGAAACAAGGAAAAGAAATCTCACAGATCATCCCATTTTGCATTCTTGTAATGCCAAACAACACGAGGTTGGGAATAGCCATGAGATAAAGGCTCCATTGGAGAAGAGAGAATCACCAAGTTGTGATTGTCTATCTGAGGTGCTTATAGGACCACTCACTTCGACCGTGTACTTAGAAGGGTTGTTTGTGGGAAAAAGATCAAACATGTTGGCTATATGGTTAGGATTATCCGGTATCCTTGTAGGTAAATGAACAATCTGCGCAAGGTCATTAGTAATTGCAAAAGTCTCAGCATCTCGACTGGCTGGGTCGATGTGACTAGAAAACAGAAGCCAGCTGGAGTTGTGAACCTTAAAATCACCAATGAAAATTACCTCACCGTGAGGAAAGTTGGACTGGAGAAAGTCAAGTTGCAAAGAGAGGAACTCAAAGAGCTCCAAGTGATTAGAGGAGTTGGGAGAACGGTAGAGACAACAGATGAATTTGACACAATGAGGTAGAGAGATTTTAAGCCAGAGAAGATCAAAGAGAGGAGATTCCAAATTGCCAAGTCTCTAACAGGGAATATCAGAACAGACATATGTACAAGTACCACCTTTGAGGCGAAAGGAATCATACTGTAAATAATTTGGGCAATTGAGATGAGCGGTAGTTGAATCAACCGATAACTGAGATTCTGTCAGAAAAAGTACTTGATGTGTCGCAGACTGCAAGTGGAAATGGACATCGTTGAGATTAGAATTGGTACCACGTATATTTGTGAAATGAATTAGGAAGTGCTTGGGAGGTTTAGATCTTTTCGCAGATAAGCTTGCTCTATCAGTTTGACAATTCATGGTGTATTCAGTAGTAAGAAAAAGTGGGTGGGACATGCTGTATGAAGTAATGAAATTTTTGGATATGGCATACACATGGTAAGAATATACCCAGATCCTTGACATAACGTGGCCTCGACAATGCTCCCTGCATACACACTACTCAGGCTCCCTGCAGTCACTATCTGGCAGAGTAGAGGTACTAAGATTATATACTAGCTGATCCGGAAGCCTCCTAGAGAGTTACCAATAGGTTTGGTCCGGTGTACTAACTAGTGGTCGGCCTGCGAACACCGTTTTAGAGCTGTACCCTCAAAATGTAAGGAAGATTGAATCTCGCCATGAAGTTCATCGTAACCTCAAAAGTCATCAGTCGTACTGCATGATGGAAGAGGTGGGGAAGGGTTGATCGGAACTTAGCTCTGGAGACTAAACATGGGTTCCACCACTTCAAGCCTCCAATAAGCAAAGTGGTCGTATTGCACCGGTTGATGAGAGTCATCTACCACCTAGTATTGCCTGGTAACACAGAGGGGTGACATTCCTCCATGTGGTGTTGGTGGCACACCTTGACCCCTGCCTATGTTGGTTCACACCTGGGTGGTCACCCACAGTGTGCTTGTGCATGGAGGTTATTCCCTGGATTACTAACAGTCCCACCATTGTGAAGGTGCAAGCAGAGGATTTGGCTGTCACAGACCAACCTGACTTCACAAAAATTGGGTCCACCTGACTTGAATGTGACCCGAATATCATTTCCATCAGCGTTTTAAACTCTCAGGTAGCAAGTGCAACTTGTTTGGTATATCTGAGAGAATCTCTGTGACAACCTTAAGGACATACTATCTTCTCCGTAAACTTTATGTAACAACTCATAACTTTTGATAGTGTCCTCTGTAGTTTTGTTAAAAATTTGAGGTTGATTTAATTTTTTGATTCTTTTTTTCTGTCATTTTTCTGGAAACTGCAAAAATGCAAGGTAATGAAAACCTGTCTCATTGCAAAGCAAATCAGCGTGTTTTAGTATGACTTGGCAGACAACTAGGGAAAAGTTCATGGATAACTGGTGTGCTTTTGTTTCACAGGTGGTGTATAGTTGCTGTGTGCACAATCTCATTATTTAATAGACAAACATTGTGTATTAGATATACAATATATTAAGTGTATGTGTTTTTTTATTTCTGTTTATCCAGGTTCAAGATTTCCTGAAAATGGCAAAGTGGAATTAAGATTTTCCTATTGTTCTGATGAATATAAAGGTAAGGTATAATTATACAAGGTGGATTCAGAAAGATACAATACTTGCAAAAGTGTACAGTACTGATATTAAATATATTAACTTATATGGAACCACCTTCAAAATACAATGTAGTTATGTTAATTCAAACTAGTCTGACAAGAATTTTTTGAGAATTTTTCCAGAATAACCTACAGGAATATGTTAATTATATACAGGAATTTTGCCAGCCAGCAGAAACAATCATTTAGGAATAAAAAGTTTATTATAAAATAAAAACTTAAAAAATAATGGTTAATTTATGAGAATATAAAATCAGTTAAAATAAAATAAAAATCTATAAAATTTATAAAAGAGATTATTTATTTGTTATTTTGGTTTTTTTAGGAGCAATTGCAACTAAGGCCATATTGCTCCGGGGATATGCGGTGATCATTCCCTGACCTTTCCACATCCTCCGTATTTGGTGGTCACAGGCTCGAACCCCTGTCTAATCAAGAAGAATGTGTAACGCACTGCTGCTCCTCTCACCTGACTACGGAGGCGCCAAAAGAGATTACAAGTTAAAAGAGACTATAAAATAAAAGAGTTAAAAATATTCTAAAAATTTTAAATATTTCAAAATTTATTATTGGCAATTAGCAATTTATTTGTACCTATAAATTTTATCTAATGACTTGATGTCATGTATATTTTTAACACTTTTATTTAGTGTATTTTAACTGATTTTATAGTCTCATAAATTATACTTGTTTTATTTTATAATAAACTTTTTATTTTGAAATGTATATCAGCAACAAATCAGTAATAGAAAAAAAAGGTGCAACTTTATTATAAAGTAAATATAAGATAGTATGATATTTTCTTTAGCATTAGAGGCATATGATGCAAGAAAGCAAGCTTATGCAGCATGAGCTGCATAAGAAAAAAAAAAAAAAAAAACTCACTCCCATTTCACCCCTTCGTTCATTCGAAATACCTGTCCAGCTGAGCCTTAAATTTATTTAGGCTATCAACTTCCACAACAAGGGATGGAAGTCTGTTCCACCAACCAACTACCCGCTGGCTAAAGGCAAATTTCCGCACACCTGTCCAACATCTGTCTTTTCTCAATTTGAATTTATGCCCTCTCAGGTGATTATCCTGAGCAAGAGGAAGAATCCCATTAGCATTGAGCATGCTCAAACCACTCAAGGCTTTATACACCTCTATCAGATCACCTCACTGGGGTCTAGTCTCCAGACACTGTAATTTGCAAAATTTACGCCTTTCTTCATAAGAGCAACCCTTTGTTCCATTCACTAAGCTTATTGCCCTTCTCTGTATTCGTTCCAGTAGCTCTTCATCCTTGAAATGAGGCCTCCAGACCTGTATACAGTACCCAAGGTGTGGCCTGACCATTGCCTTATACAAGGCAATAATCACATCCTTATCCCTGATAGAAAAATTCCTGTATATCATTGACAAGACACCTGTATATCATTGACTGTAATTCCTGTATATCATTGACAAGACCATGAGCTACTCTTGCAGACCGTCTGCACTGCTCAGAAAATTTCATATCTGCCTGCACAATTACTCCCAGGTACTTTTCATTCTCTATCACTGTCAGCGTAGTACCACAGAGTTGATACGTTGCTCTGGGGTGACTGTTTCCCATATGTAGTACTTTACATTTGTCAATGTTAAACTTCATTTGCCACCTCTCAGCCCATCTGCTCAGCCTTTCAAGATCCTGTTGCAGCAGCAGCATACTGTCAGTAGTGTCCTTAACAACCCTGCCAACATTTGTATCGTCTGCAAACATGGAATTAAGCTTGATATACATCATCAATATCATTCATAAATACAGAAAACAACAATGGATCCAACACTGAACCCTGAGGGACTCCACTAATAACTTTAATCCACAATGAGCAGTGTCCATTGATTACTACTCTGTCTTCTCCCCCTCAACCATCCCTTTATCCATAGCAGCAATTTGCCTCCAATGCCACACTGCTCCAGTTTGTGCAGCAGTCTTCTATTTGCAACAGTATCAAAAGCCTTTCAAAGATCCATATATAAAATATCAAAGTTATTCCCTGCATCCAGTTCTTTTGTGACTGCACCATAGTATTCACTCAAGTTGGTCAGACAAGACTTTCCTTTAACAAAACCATGCTGGGTCCGAGCTATAACTGAAGTCTTGTCGAGATGAACCTGCAGTGTTTCTTTAACCAGTGCCTCCATTAATTTTCCTGGAATAGAAGTTAAACTCACAGGTCTATAATTACTTGTGTCAGCCTTTGATCCTCCTTTTGTGGATTGGGGGTCACATTTCCACATCTCCAGTCTATGGGTACCTATCCTGAGTCCAAAGAAGCTCTCATAATTATGGCTAAGGGTTTGCTAACTTCCTTTGGTGCCTCCTCCAATATAACTGGATAGTTCCCATCCACCCCTGGTGCATTTTTTATGTTTATCCTCAAGAGTTTCTCCTCCACTCCCCCGCAAAGCCTCTCAGTTATTATAAAATCATCTAGCTCACTGCCGAATTTTACTTCGCGTCTGGCCTTCCCCTTCTTGAATAACCCCTCATGTGTGAATGTAGATGCAAAATACTTGTTTAGTTTGTTAGCCACCTGAGCAGTCTCATCAAGAGTTGAACCATCTATATCCAGTGGACCAATCTGATGCATCCCTTTCCTTCTAGAGTTTACATAGGTAAAAACTCTTTTCTGTTTTTCTTTGTATCCTTTGCCAAGGATTTCTAATAATCTGCCTTTGCCTGCCTAATCTCCTTTGTGACTTACAGACCAGCTTATTATAGCTTATTATCTATTATAGGCTTCCATGTCACCCATTAATTTATATGTATCCCATGCATTTTTCTTCTATATGTCTATATGCCATATGTCTCATTAGTTCATCTGACATCCATTTAGGCTAAAACTTGAACACTCCAACCTTGAACAATATTTCTTAGTTGGTATGAAAAGTCTAGTAGCTTCTAAGATTAATTCTTTGAATGCTTCCCATTTTGAATTTGCTGTTGGTAACATCTTCAGTTGGTCCCACTGTATAGAATTTAAATACTCTCTCAGCCTATTGTAGTTGCCTTTGGGAAAGCAAAAACCTTTCCCTTTACTCCCTGATGATTGTTACCTCTTTGAGTAAATCCCACTTCAGCACAGTGTGATCACTGCCACCTAGTGGTTGCTTTATTTGTAGATTCTTAATGCATGAAGAATCACTACTGATAATCAGATCAAGAGTATTACTCCCTCTAGTTGTTTCCCGAACATGCTGATGTAGAAACAATCATCGAATAATTCCACAAAAGCCTTGCTAGTGTGAGTGACCAACCCACAAATTCCACTCAATATCTGGGAAATTAAAATCCCCCATTATAAGACTCTCTGATTCACTGGCCCCCTCTATTTTCCTGTACAGTTTCTTATTATACTCATCAGAGTCATTAGGTCTATAGCACACTCCTACTCTCAATTTTGATCTCGCAATGCTTATATCACACCAAGCTGACTCGACACTTCCTTGGATTTTGTATTTCTTAACTAATAGCATAACCTCCTCCCCCTCCCTTCCTATCCTTTCTGTAGACGTTGTACTCCCCAAATTCCAATTCTGCATTCCTTATATCTAAGTGACACCACGTCTCTGATATCCCAACAATATCTGCCTTTGATGTTTTGAGCAATACCTCAAATTCATCAAATTTGTTTACAAAACTTCTGGCATTGGTGTACATGCAAGTATACATGCACCTGTTCCTGTTCTTAGCTACCCTAACACAACCCATGTGTTTACTTGTATCGCAATGACTCCCAGCAGTCTCTGAAATACCCTGCATCTTGTTTTCCAGGCTGCTGCTCATTCCAATAGAAGCAGTGCAGGAATCACTTTCACCCTCTGCCAGTGGCTACTGTTAGTCTATTAGTCCTTATATCCCTCCAAGCTAGCAGTTTTCCGACCCACCTAACACTACCTCGATAGCATCAGCAAATATTCTTGCACCCTTCCCATTTAAGTGTATCCAATCCCTGTAGAAACACTCTCTCCTGTAATTGATAATTAAAATAATTAAATTGATGATTAATTTGATAAAATGTATATACCTGTTCTAATCCCATTAATGTGAATATTTGTAAAACCTCCACCTTGCATTAATTAGTGTTACTATTAGTAGGCATTAGTATTAGTAGTAATAGTGGCAAAATGACAGTCAAGCTATTCACCAACACAAGGTTGAAGTTTGTTCAAAAAATTAACTACCTGCTGTCTGAAGGCAAATTTTCACACATCCATCCTCAATTTAAATTATGCCCCTGAGATGTTTAAATTTTGCATCAATCCCTGCAAAGCCTTAAACATCTCGAACAGATCCCTTACAGGTACCTAGTCTCCATATGCTGCAATTTGCAGAAAGAATCCATTTTGGGTAAGAGCACCATTTTGTTCTTCTCAGTTCTCTGTACCTGTTCCAAAGGATCCTTATCCTTCCTAAAATGAGGCCTCCTGATATATAGGACTTAATATGAGACCTAACCCTAGCTTTATACAATCCCAGCAGCCTGTCTAAACTGCTTTGAAAACTTTGTCTGTCAGCACAATTGCCTCTAGGTCTTTTTCATTCTCCACTACTCTGAGTGTGATACCACATAGTTGGTATGTTATTCTGGGACCCATTTGCAGTGTCTTGCATTTTTTGCTAAATTTAAATTGCCATTTCTCAGTCCATGTGGGCTAATTTTTCTAGATCTTCTTTCAGGGGTACATCCCGAGTACTGACATTAATCAGCCTACCAACCTTCATATCATCTGCAAACTTGGGCATTAGGTCTGATATGCCTTCAACAATATATTTTATAAATACATAAAACAACACTTGGCCCAACACTGACTCTTGGGGTGCTCCATTAATAACAGTAGTCCAAGAAGAGCATTTCCCATTGATAATGACTCTTTGTCTTCTTCCACTCAACCAACTAACTTCCACATTGCAAAAAATGATATATATATCCAATTTGTGACTTTGGAGGTTCTTCAAACAGCTTTTGTCTATTTTTCTTTGCTTTACTTAATCTTTTCCCGAAACTTATTTACTAGTTGATATAAAATCTAAATCTGGCAAGCTGGTAGCATTTGTTTTTAACCCATTCAAACTTGGGTTAAAACATGAAACATCATTCTAATGTTTCAAACTCATTTGAACAGCACCTTCTTGAGCCACTTATTGTTTGTTTGTTATTTGATTTTTAGGAGCATTAGCAACTAAGGCCATATTGCTCCGGGGATATGCAGTGGTCATTCCCTGACCTTTCTGCATCCTCTGTATTTGGTGTTCACGGGCTCAAACCTCAGTCTAATCAAGAAGCATGTGCTGCTCCTGCCCCACCTGGCTACGGAGGCACCTGAGCCACTTATATTTTTAAGGAACTTCCTTATATAAAGGAGCCAATTATATAAGAAGTCATATTTAATTTGCTGTTAGGCTGAAATTCAATGACTTGTTTTGCCTTTTTGTTTCCTTTGTTTTTTCAGGTCAGCAGCTGATAATAGTTCTTGTCTGTCCTTAACTTCACTGCTACTGATTTCTAAATATTTTAGAAAACCAGAACTTTCTTATTTAGAAAAACCCATAATTTTTTCCACAAAGTCTCAGTAATTTTGTTAATACATCCCAGGATTCAGTAATTGAAAATAACACATTTTGAAGTTATGTTTAGTAACTTTGTAATATGTCTATGTATTAATGGAGGCATAAAAGTAGTAATTTATATCAGTAATCAATGTTAATATTATTGATATTAATAATCAATGCTGGCCCTCTATTAAGTGGTCTTATGTTACCAATACTAATCTAATCGTTATTTTGCAGATTTCTGCACTATTCAGTAACATTTACCATGATTTGAATAACATTCAATTACATTATCTTTGCCTTCTTTTTACATTCTCTGGTTCTCTTTCCCTTTTTCTACGCTTTCCAGCATTATAGGTAACTCTTTGATACTATTATATAAAACTTTTCAGTCATAGCCACAATTAGGTTATTATGCATTTTATGTAGTTCAGCCCATCCTATTCAGGGTCATTTTAATATATTCAAGTACATTTTAATCATTATCTAATAAAAGAAAATCTGTTCATTTCATAGCATCAGGGCATTTCATAGCATCACTGTTGATGATTTGCAAAATTCCTCAGTTGGCCAGTTGCTAATTAATTTTTGACCTTTTATTGTCTGCATTTGTATGGAGATATGAAACACTGTGTTTTGGAAAATTATGATGAATGCAGTACCCTGAAGATGTTGGATATCAGATAACTAAAATGGATATTATGATAATTAAAAGAGATAGATTATAATCTATCCCTTATAATACTTATAATATAATTGTTTTAGTACAGCCTCTTCCTTTAGACCTTTAAATTGCAGAATTTTAATTTTTATACTTTTCTATTTTGACCTCTTACACAAATCTTGACCTTTCCTGTGCATTAATACAAATTTGACCATTAATTTATAGGCAATATATGCATTTTAATCATAACCTATATAATTTATATGTAATTTATGCATTTTAATTATAACCTACAATTTATTGCCAATTTTTGCATCAGAAGTAAATTTTATATTCTGTACTCTTTTATTTCCTCCTTTTTTTTCATCCTTCCTACTATTCTAGTAGGAAATTTCCAAGTTTGGTAATATGTGTAGTGAACACTGCATCCTTTCCCTAATACATTTTTAAAATGAACATATTTGTAAAATAATAAGAGGAGTTTACCTCAATATAGTACGTAGAACACTTCTGTATGAAAGTGTTCATACAGAAGTGTTCTACGTACTATATTGAGGTAAACTCCTCCTATTATTTTACAAATATTAATATCAACGTAGAACGTATTGAGTATTACAGCTCTGATTCATACTGTAAAATGAACACACACACACACACACACACACGGTAGAAGTCTCGATAATGTTCCATCTAAAGCACTACAGCAGTGTGGAAATATCAGATATCCAACATTATTGGACATTTATATAAAGCACTTATGAAATTTTCAAGTGACCCAAAATTTTCTATGTGCTTCTTATGGGGGGGGGGTATTAGATCATAGGAGCATTATAAGGCCATTTATAGGGTCATAAAAAAAAGTTCATAATTTTTAAATACCTATTTTTCATGTATTGTTCTGGCATCATGGGTGAGTTTGGTGTCAAACTTGGAGAAACCAGCATTATTAGAAAAGTTAGAAGAGAGAGTGTGCCGTGCATCATCACTTATAGTAAGTATTCAGAAAAGAAAACTGGATACCTGATTGCACTAGAAAATTCAGCAGGCCATAAGATGGGTGATTGTTTAGAAGACCTGTGTGCAAAACATGATCAAAAGTCTTAGAAATATCAGAGAAACTGCTTGAGTTTCACAATATTTTTCCATTATATTTGTCAAAAAATAAGTGGTATAAGCCAGTATATTTCTATTTCTTCTGAATTGGAATCTATTTTGTCCGCCATTGATGAGATAGACTGTATTGAGATATTTTTAAGATTTTGCATTTGATCTACTCTTTCCATCAGTTTGGAAAGAGTAGGTCTAAGTGTGGTGGGTTTTTAACAGGAAGAGAGAGATTTGTCACACATTTTAGAAACTTGCTGGATATAAGCCTATTTTGGAGCAGAAGGAAAAACATCTGTGGAATAAGAAAGTGTAAAGCGGCGATACAATTCAGGAGCAAGCTGAGGAACATGTGTTTGAAAACAAGTTAAGAAGTGCCATCTGGACCTATAGCCTTCTTGGCATCAAGATTGTTCAGAATTCTTCTAACATCCTTCTTGTTGGAAGATCACATGAGGTTTCGAGTGTGTCAGGATGTGATTTAACAAGCCTGGGAAAGTGATAAAAGAGTAAGGGGGAAAACCAGAATGCTATTAAATCAGCTTTGGTTGCATCTGAGAATTAATAGAACCTTCAGGTTGTAACAGAGGTAGGACTATGGATGGACAGAAGTTGTGGACAAGAAGCAAATTTAAAATCAAGTTTGGACAGATTAATAACTGTTTTACAGTTGTTGCAAACTTTTGGTGTATGCAGAAAATGAAGCCGGAGATTTGGATACAAACCAAATGTAATAAGCAACGTTATCTTGAACAGCCTTAGCACATTTAATGAAATACTGTGGTTTAGAAAAGATAAGATATTTGAGTGTAATCTGGAATAAAGAATTTCATCCCTACAAGAAGAACTTTACCGATCTGATCTGATCTGGGGTGGGGGGGGAGATTGTGATCAGAAGATTTAAAACAGTAATCTAACCAGTATCATCACATTTTGCATTCACTTGATGCCAAATGACAAAAGGCTGAAAATGGTCATGAGAGAAGCTCCATTGGAGTAGACCATCACCAAGTTGTGATCTGAGGTGTCTAAAGGTCTGCTAATTAGATGGTATGGACAATTATGATAGGTGGTATTTTTCTTTTTTTTAATGCTGATGTTGTATGTGCTTGTTTACTTGCATAATTGTTTATTTGCCCTGCTGATACTAATGCCGATTAAATAGTTCAATTCCACTTTAAGAAACTGGAATAACAAACTTATTTTGTATATGCTCACATAAAAAAAGTATTCCATAAATTCACAGTAAAGATTATTATACACTCATGCAAAAGTTAAAGAAGTTACACATTTTCCACTGTTTCGTGGACTTTTTGAGCTCCTGCAAATGGATGTTTTTTAGAAATTTTTACCATATTCTTGATTAATAAACATATTAATGTGTGTTTTACAAATAGATTAAATAGGCTTATTAGAATTTGTTAGCTTATTTTTTAGATTTAGATAGTCATTTGGTGAGTTACAACTTAAAGACTCATACCGCTATTGTATTGGTGTTTTGGCGCGGATATCGTAGCACGTAACCAGTAGTGCAGAAGAAATGTAGGGATTTAATTGATATAAATAAACAGCTTGAAGGGTTTAATCACTTATTGGGAATGTATCTTTTGTATTTAGCTAAGGATATAACTAATTTAACATTGTGATCATTACAGTATAGCATAAATTAATATTGTATATCTCGAATTTGATAGTGTAAGATATAATGTAATACTAGATAGCATTATATTAGTGTAATATTGTCAGTTAATCAATTAAATATATTAATCTTATTAATTTTCATTACTAATTAAAATAGATTGTATTTAAATGGAAGTCATCCTCCAGACTAGAGCAGCAAAGCAACTCACACAAAGTAGTGAGAGTGCTGTGGATCAGGGAAGAATTGAACGGGGAAATTCTCCAATGCATCATAGCCTAAAAAAATGTAAACCCTGTAAAATGTTTGCAAAGCTTTCTGGAACAGGACATGATCCAGCAAAAGAGGATGTCTTTCTGTGTGCTAGGTGCAGAGAATGTCAAGAAATTAGGTGCTAACTCAGGGTTCTGATGGGTGTCTATGAGAGTTTGAAGAATAGGGTAGATGCCCTTGAATGAATTTAAATGACAGTCCCCTCAAGCACTCAGTTGCCCAACTCATTGCCAAAGTTCACTTCTCTGCATTGCACAACACAGCTTCAACGCAGAATGCGCTTCTCCCATAGGAGCTAGTTATTGTCAGTAACTCTATTGTCAGGGATACGGGAAATATATTCTGCAAAAAGGATAGGTGGAATAGGACCAGGATATGTCTGGCAGGTACAAAAGTTGATGAAATTGTAGAGCGGATGTCATTTTTAAGGGCACAAAGGGTGATATTGTTGTACATGTTGACACTAAAGACGAGGAGATCTGTGGACTTAAATAACAAGTACAGTTCAATGTTGAAAAAAAGTCGGCAGTTAGGGTTAATTTGTAAGTGCCTGCAGTTCTTCTAAGACATGATAGGAGGGAGTATATGAGGGTAAGCCTTGTCAATCACTTTGGCCTTGGAGAGATTGTGCAAGGCTCACGGGGTAGAATTTTTTTCAGTGTGGTGTGTAATTACTTAAATAGAAAGGGTGCAAGAATATTTGCTGATACCATTAGCATTAGCATTACTAGAGGCATTTGATGCAAGAAAGCAAGCTTATGCAGCATCAGCCAAAAAAATTAAAGTAAAATAAATAAATAAAAAATAACCACTTCCACTTCACCCCTCTGTTCGTTTGAAATACCTGTCCAGCCGAGCCTTAAACTTATTTAGGCTATCAACTTCCACGACAAGGGATGGAAGTCTGTTCCACTTACCAACCACCCGCTGGCTAAAGGCAAATTTCTGCACATCTATCCTACATCTGTCTTTCCTCAATTTGAATTTATGCCCTCTCAGGTGATTATTCGGAGCAAGAGGAAGAATCCCATCAGCATTGAGCATGCTCAAACCATTCAAGGCTTTGTACACCTCTATCAGATCACCTCGCTGGTGCCTAGTCTCCAGAAACTGTAATTTGCAAAACTTAAGCCTTTCTTCGTAAGAGCACCCCTTTGTTCCATTCACTAATCTTGTTGCCCTTCTCTGTACTCGTTCCAGCAGCTCTACATCCTTCTTGAGATGAGGCCTCCAGGCCTGTATACAGACTCTAGGTGTGACCTGACCATTGCCTTATACAAGGGAATAATCATCTCCTTATCCCTGCTAGAAAAATTCCTATATATCATTGACAATACACCATGAGCTACTCTTGCAGCCCATCTGCGCTGCTCAGAGAACTTCATATCTGCCTCCACAACCACCCCCAGGTCCCTTTCATTCTCTACCACTGTCAGTGTAGTACCACAGAGTTGATACGTTGCTCTGGGGTTGCTGTTTCCCATATGTAGTACTTTACATTTGTCAATGTTACACTTCATTTGCCACCTCTCAGCCCATCTGCTCAACCTTTCCAGATCCTGTTGCAGCAGCATAGTGTCAGTAGTGTCCTTGACAACCTTGCCAACCTTCGTATCGTCTGCAAACTTGGACATTAAGCTTGATATACCATCATCAATATCATTAATAAATACAAAAAACAATAAAGGACCCAATACTGAACCCTGAGGGACTCCACTAATAACATTAGTCCACGATGAGCAGTGTCCATTGATTACCACTCTCTGTCTTCTCCCCCTCAACCACCACCCCTTTATCCATAGCAGCAATTTGCCTCCAATGCCACACTGCTTCAATTTGTGCAGCAGTCTTCCATGTGCAACAGTATCAAAAGCCTTTCTAAGATCCAAGTATATAATATCAAAGTTATTCCCTGCATCCAGTTCTTTTGTGACTGCATCATAGTATCCAATCAAATTGGTCAGGCAAGACTTCCCCTTAACAAAACCATGCTGTGTCTGAGCTATAACTGAAGTCTTGTCTAGATGATCCTGCAGTGCTTCTTTAACCAGTGCCTCCATTAAGTTTCCTGGAACAGAAGTTAAACTCACAGGTCTATAATTACTTGCGTCAGCCTTTGATCCTCCTTTGTGAATTGGGGTCACATTTGCACATCTCCAGTCCATGGGTACCTCCCCTGAGTCCAAGGAAGCTCTCATAATTATGGCTAAGGGTTTGCTTACTTCCTTTGCTGCCTCCTTTAATATAACTGGATAGATTCCATCCACCCCAGGTGCCTTTCTTGTGTTTATCTTCAACAATTTCTCCTCTACTTTACTCTCAGTTATTACAAGATTCTCTAGCTTACTGCCAGAGTTGAATACACCTCTGGCATTCCCCTCGCTGAATAACTCCTCATGTGTGAATGCCGATGCAAAATATTCATTTAGTTTGTTAGTTACCTGAGCAGGATCATCAACAGTTGACCCATCAATATCAAGTGGACCAATCTGATTCATCCCTTTCCTTCTAGAGTTTACATAAGTAAAGAACTCTTTGCTGTTTTTCTTTGCATCCCTTGCCAAGGATTTCTCGTAATCTGCCTTCGCCTGCCTAACCTCCTTTGTAACTTGGTTACAGATCAACTTGTATCTATCATAGGCTTCTGTGTCACATGTTAATTTGTATGTATCCCATGCATTTTTCTTCTCTGCCATATGCCTCATTAGTTCATCGGACATCCATTTAGGCCTAAACCTTGAACAATATTTCTTAGTTGTTATGTAAAGCCTAGTAGCTTCTAAGATAAGTTCTTTGAATGCTTCCCATTTTGAATTTGCTGTTGGTAACATCATCAGTTGATCCCACTGTATAGAATTTAAATACTGTCTCAGTCCATCGTAGTCGCATTTACAAAAGCAATAACCCTTCCCTTTACCCCTAATGGTAGTTACCTCTTTGAGTAAATCCCACTTCAGAACACTGTGATCACTGCCACCTAGTGGTTCATTTTTCTGCAGATTCTTAATGCATGAAGAATCACTACTGATAATCAAATCAAGAGTATTACTCCCTCTAGTTGCCTCCCGAACATGCTGATGTAGAAAACAATCATCCAATAAATCCACAAAAGCCTTGCTAGTGTGTGAGTGACCAGCCCCCAAATTCCAGTCAAGATCTGGGAAATTAAAATCCCCCATAATAAGACTCTGATTTACTGGCCCACTCTATTTCTCTGTACAGTTTCTTATTATACTCATCAGAGTCATTAGGCCTATAGCACACTCCTACTCTCAATTTTGATCTTCCAATGCTTATGTCACACCAAACTGACTCGACACTGCACTGTCCAGCGATGTCGACTGGCTTCACTTCCTTGGATTTTATGTATTTCTTAACTAATAGCATAACCCCTCCTTCCTTTCTATCCTGTCTATCCTTTCTGTAGACATTGTACTCCCCAAATTCCAGTTCTGCATTCCTTATATCTGTGTGACACCACGTCTCTGAAATCCCAACAGTATCTGCCTTTGATGTTTTGAGCAATACCTCAAATTCATCAAATTTATTTACTAGACTCCTAGCATTGGTGTACACGCAAGTATACATGCACCTGCTCTTCCTCTTAGCCACCCTAATACAACCCATGTGTTTACTTGTACCCCAATGATTCCTAGCAATCTCTGAAATATCCTGCATTTTATTTTCCAGGCTGCTGCTCATTCTAATAGAAGCAGTGCAAGAATCACTTTCTCCTCTGCCAGTGGCTACTGTTAATCTATTAGTCCTTGTATCCCCCCAATATAGCAGTTTTCCGACCCACCTAACACTGCCTCGATAGCATCAGCAAACATTCTTGCACCCTTTCTATTTAAGTGTATCCCATCCCTGTAGAAGCAGTCTCTCCTGTTAACAAGTACAGACCAGGCTGAAAAAAATTCTACCCCTTGAGCCCTGCACAATCTTTCCAGGGCCGAATTGATTGACAGGGCTCTCATCATATACTCCCTCCTATCGTGTCTGTGCAGAATTGCAGACACTTTCAAATTCAACCCTAATTCACAGCTTTTTGTCATCAGTGACCTGTACTTGTTAAGTAATTCCGCCGGTCTCCTACTCTTAATATCATTAGTGCCAATGTGTACAACTATATCACCTTTTGTGCCCTTAAAAGATGATATCCGCTCTACAACGTCATCAACCTTTGCCCCTGGCAGACATACCCTGGTCCTGTTCCACCTATCCTTTTTACAAAGCATGTTTCCCGTTTCCCTGACAATAGAGTCACCAACAACCACTAGTTCCTTTGGGACCAGCGCATTCTGCCTTGGGACACTGCCTTTTGAGGCAGTGTTAGGTGGGTCAGAAAACTGCTAGCTTGTGGGGGAGATTCACAGACTAAAAGATTAACAGTAGTCGCAGGCAGAGGCAAAAGTGATTCTTGCACTGCTTATATTGGAATGAGCAGCAGGAAAGCAAGGTGCTGGAGATTTCAAGGACTGCTGGGAGTCATAGTGGAACAAGTAAATACATGATTTGTGTTAGGATAACTAAGAGTAAGAACAGGCGCATGTATACTTGCATGGATACCAATCCCTTTATTGCATCGTGCCAATGTGGTTTATTGTGTGCCTGGAGTGTAGCATATGTTACATCGGGAAAAGTAAACGTAGACTCTGTGATTGTATCTTGGAGCATGAGGGGGGCTATTCAGGGGGCCGATGTTACTAGCTCAGCTATCGCAGAGCACTTTTGGAATGGGCAACATCTTAATTATAATACATGTTCCAATGTTGAGGTGTTAAAATGCATTCATGACTTCTGCCATCTCATGTGGGGTGGTGGAAGTCATGTATATAGCCCTCCATATAGCTGCAGTGGATTCCACCACAAATTGTAATTGTGGTTGAACTCGCATGCATCCTTTTATGGAGGCTGTTATTTTATGGTATGATGAGAAATGGTGGACTAATCGCATCGGCAGTACCTCATGCACTGAGTTTGTAGGATCTGGTGGGCATGTCCTACCTCTTTCACATCCCACAATCCCTTTCTGTTTCTCTATTTTTTTTTAATTTTTATATTTTTTTCTCTTCTGCCAACCATGATCTGCACTGGAAGATGTCTGTGCATGTGCAAGGCTATACTTCTGCCGATATATTGATCTAATGTCCTGTTTCTTATTTTGAGTTGACAGAGAGCCACATTGCCTTGAAAGCTTCTTGTAAGGTTTTATATTGATTTTGTGTGTTTTATTTTAGTTCATTGTGTAAAGTTTCTAATGCTTTTATTTATACAATTCTCAGCCTTTAATTTTTAAAATTTTATTTTTTTTGTATGTGTAATCAAAATTCTCAGATTAAAGCATTTTTAAATAGTTTGCTGGTTGGCATAATATTATTTCATTTGTAATTATTCTTTCACAATATGAATGCTCATGTTTTTTTTTTTTTTTTTGTGGGTTTAATGGGGTATTTATTTATATTGTGGCAGCATCCATTCGCTGCTATTTTTTATGGACTAGCTGATATTTGAGTTTCAATTTTGTACTTACCCAAGAAATTACTAAAAATTGCATAGATTACAGAGCTTTCTCCTACTTATGCATTGTCTTCTTAGAACTGTTCTTTTGAATAAATATTTAAAAAATAGTGTATGCAGTTTATATCATATATTTATATAATTTAGGTAATGGATCTTTAAATGAAGTAATGTCAACAGTGGATAAATCTAATGATCCTCTTGTCAAGTGGGATTCTTATGAAAATTTTGGTGTCCTTCCTGAAGACAGTCCAGATGGTAAGCCATCATCTCTAACTTTATTTTCAATAGATGGAGGCTATATCTTTTATATAACTTATAATTTATAAGATTAGCAGAGCTCATTCAAAACCATACATTTTCTTCTTTTCATGTAAAGTACTGACATGTAATGACATAGTGAATTTTCATTAAAATTTCCCATTATAAGACAATCTGATTTATTGACCCACTCTATTTTTCTGTACAGCTGTTCATCATACTCATCAGAGTCATTAGGGCTATAGCACACTCCTACTCTCAGTTTTGCTTTCCCAATGCTTATATCACACCAAACTGACTCAACACTGCACTGACCACCTGTGTCAACTGGATGCACTTCCTTAGATTTTGTGTTTCTTAACTAATAGCATAACCCCTCCTCCCTTCCTATCCTGTCTATTCTTCCTGTACACATTATACTGCCCAAATTCCAATTCTGCATTCCTTATATCTGTACGACACCATGTCTCTGATATCCCAACAATATTTGTCTTTGATGTTTTGACCTAGCACCACAAATTTATTTACTACATTCCTAGCATTGGTGTACAAGCAAGTATACATACACCTGTTCTTATTCTTAGCTACTCTAACACAGCCCATATATTTACTTATTCTGCAATGACTCCCAGCTGGCCCCGAGTGCCAAGTGAGTGATCATAGCGATATATATCCAAAGTGATTTGAAAGCATTTTTTTCCTAAGCATCAGATTATAGAGATTGTTAAAACCCTTCATTTATAGTTATTTAATTTTGGCTTTTTCTAAATAAAGTAGTAAGCTTCATATCAAGGAAGGAAAGACACAAAAGAAAGGTGTGTGTGTGTATATATATATATATATATATATATATATATATATATATATATAGAAAATTATTTTTAATGTTATGTGTAAATCTTTAATTTAACTTATGCTAATAATGAAAATACCGTGTACCCTGGGAGCGATGTATGTTGAATAAAGGGGGAAGAACGGAAAAGAAAAGGTATATATATATATATATATATATATATATATATATAACCAATTTCTCTAACACACTAACCACTAATCTCTTATCGCTTGGTCACTGGTGGCACCACTCCTGCCTCCACCTGGCGGGGCTGGTAACCTGAGTATAAATTCAATACTCAGGGCAAAAAGGAGCAATTATGAATCCATTAATATCACTGATTGTAGAGCCTACGTGCTCGCATGAACTTGAGTCATCTCAAGCAAAAAGAATCAAAAAAGATGATTCTTCACATGACCTGCCTGCTTTTTTAATTTTACACTCTTTATCAAGAAAGCGCTTAGTAGCTTATCTCCATTTCTTGTACAGAAAAGCATAGAGGCTGTAGCAGGTACTCCCAAAATTGTCAAACGACTTCGCTCAGGAGATCTTATAGAAACTTCCAATCCCAGTTATTCTAGACAGCTCCTGAAGCAAACGACCTTTGGAGGTCTTCCCGTTTCTGTAACCCCACACAGAACATTAAACAGCTCAAAAGGGATCATTTCAGAATGGGATCTCCTTAATGTTTCTGATGAAGAAATTGCTGAAGAGCTTAAAGCAAAAAGGGTCATCAGTACCAAAAGAATAATGACCAAACAGGATGGCACCCTTACACCTACCAGAAATGTTATCCTTACTTTTAACACTCTGAATCTTCCTGCATCAGTTAAAGCTGGCTACCTTTCCTGTAAGATCCTTCCATATATCTTCCAAATCCAATCAGAAGTATGGGCATTCTCAAACAACATGTCAAGGTAAGGCCATTTGCCCCATGTGTGGCTCACCAGACCACTCGCAAACTGAATGTATAGCAGCAGCGCCAAAGTGTCCGAACTGCCAGGGTGCTCGTCCTGCATATTCCAGAACTTGTGAATTATGGAAAATGGGAAAAGAAAATACTGAATTACAAAGTAGAGAAAAATGTCTCATACCAAGAAGCAAGAAAACAGATATTAAACGTGATGTCACCCAAATCTTATTCTGATGCAGTCAAAAATACTAAAGAATTCTCGACACAGACCAGTGTTACAATTCCTCCTAAAAGATCTCTTTCTCAGTGGGCCAGATCTTTCCTCACAAATGATGAGATATTGACAGCAACAAAGACGAAGAATACATCACATTCTGTTAATACAAAGTCAGCCAAGCAGCACCAAGACAATTCCCCCAATCAGGAACTTTAACAAAGGAAAATAATGCAAATCCTACCCAGAATAAACTAACTGAACAAAGTATGGAAATTGACGAGAAATTGGATAATGATGATTCAATTCTCCAACTACATGCAGAAGATAAGATGGATATTGCTCGTCCAGTGTTTTCAAAATGAGAGAAATATAAAAAGGGTCGAGGGAAAACAAAGTGGTCAGACCAATCAACCTAACCTAAAATCAAATAATGCAAAAAATCATTCAATGGAATTAAAGGCCTGTGAAGCAATCTAGATGAATTAAAATTTTTAATGCACCAGCATGATCCTGCAAGCATTTGTCTACAGGGAACATACTTATCATAAGTTATACTCCACACTTCTCAAGTTATACATAATACAGGCGGGACAGATGTTCTGAATCTCCAGCAAGAGGAGGAGTAGCAATTCTAGTTCCTACAAACCTACCATCCAAATCTGTTCAGCTTTGCACCACTCTAGAAGCAGTAGCCATTCACATTGTTCTTGGCATTACATCCACTATTTTCTCTATTTGTATTCCACCAAACATTTCATGTTCCACTGCAGAACTTGATGATTTACTAAATCATCATGATTTACTAAATCATCATGTTCTGCAGTGCCTTAGTGATCTAAATGCTCATCCTTTGTGGGGTTCCACAAACATGGATCAGAGAGGGCAGTTAATTGAAACCCTAGTTGACAACCATCACTTAACACTGCTGAATACTGGTGTACACATATATATTCACTTGCCTACAGTATCAAATTCGACTCTTGACCTGTCCATATATTCCTCATCCATTTATCCTAGCCTTGATTGGACAGTATTAACTGATGTTCACAACATCATCAGCCATTTTCAATCCACTGCAGGATAAAGGCCTCACCAACAACTTTCCAGTTGCTTCTGTTTTGTGCAATGGCCATCCATTTACTACCCACAAACTGATGAATTTCATCTATCCGCCGTTGTCTTCCAGGTTTTCTTCTAGCTCCTCTTGGGTACCATTCTGTTATTTTCTTAGTCCATCTGTCATCATGTCTTTGAGCTATGTGTCCTACCCAAGATCATTTTAGTTCTTTAGTTTTGATAAGTCCTTTACTTGAGTTTGCTACCTAATCCATGTTTCTTTTCTTATCTAACAGTCTGATTCCCAATATAATTCGTTCCATTCTTCGCTGTGTAGTTCTCAGCTTCTCTTCCATTCTTTTGGTGAATGCCCAAGTTTCACTTCCATAAGTCATGGTGGAGAGTATACATTGGTTCATTATTTTACGTTTCAGACAAACTGGGATATTGCTCTTCAGTATGTGGCTATATTTCCTGAATGCTATCTATCCAAAATCTATTCTTCTCTTGACTTCCAGTCATTTATCATTATTACAGCTAATAACTTTCCCAGATAAGTATATGACTCCACCTTTTCAATTACTGCTCCTTCAATCATTATGTTTCTTTCTGTGGCATACTTGTTCATCATTACTTTTGTTTTAGTCATATTCATCTTTAGTCCAAAATCCTTACTAACTGCGCATAACTGATTAAGATTTTCCGCTAATTCTTTGGGATCGTGGCTTATGACTACAATGTCATCTGCAAATCGTAAATGGTTTAAGTACTCTCCATTCACATTGACTCCTTTCTGCGACCAGTCTAATCTTCTGAAAGCTTCCTCAAGGGCAGCAGTAAACAACTTCGGAGATATTGTGTCTCCTTGTCAAACTCCTTTCTCGATTTTAAATTTCCTACTGTCTTTGTCTAGTCTAATAAAGGAGGTTGCATTCTCATATATTTTCTTCAAAATCATAATATATGGAGTATCTATGCCTTGTCTTTCCAGTGCCCAAAACATTGCCTTATGCTGTATGGAGTCAAATGCCTTTTCATAATCCACAAATGCCAGGCATAATGGTGTTTTATATTCATTTGCTTTCTCCGTTAGCTGTGATATTACGTGAAGGTGATCCATAGTTGAGAATCCTGTCCTAAAGCCAGCTTGCTCTTTCGGTTGATTCTCATCAAGTATTCTTCCTAATCTGTTAGTAATGACCCTTGTGAACAATTTGTAGATGTGGGATAACAAGCTAATTGGTCTATAATTTCCAATTTCTGATTTATCTCCTTTCTTATGCAGCAAAACTATGATTGCATTATTCCACTGCTTAGGCGTCACACCTTTTCTAATGCATTTTGTGAAGAGCCTTGCCAATTTTTGTGTTATGTCTCTTCCTCCCAATTTTAACAACTCTACAGTAACTTCATCTTCCCCCGGGGCTTTCTGATTCTTTATTTTCTTCAATGCCTATTCTACCTCATCAGGAAGAATATCGGGTATGTTGTATGTGTTGCTAATTTGCGATCCGTCTTCCCCGCTGCTGGCATCATTACCTCCCTCCTTGTATAATTCTCTATAGTAGTCTTCTGCTATTTGAATTATGCCTTCTCTGCTATTTATAAGTACACCATCGCTATTCTTCAGTTTCAGTATAATTTTTCTTTCTGTATTACTGCTCATGTCTGCTTCTGCTGATTTAAGTCCTTTGTTTTCCCTTAATGCTTGTTCTACTTTTCTTGTGTTAAATCTTCTTATGTCCTCTCAAAGCCTCTTTCTAATAGCTTTGCATAACTCAGTATACTCAATTTTCTCCTTGTCAGTGTTTATCTTGCTCTTCATTTGTCACCTTCGGTTCATCATAACAAGTGTTTCTTGACTAATTTTTTCTTCTTTGGATTTCTTCTTCCCTATAGGTTTCTTGGGCTTTATCACTTTCAGAAAGTTGTAATATTCCTCGTTGATGTCTTGGTCCTGAGCAGTCTGCAGAAGCTCAAACTTGTTCTTAAGTTCCAGTACGGGACAGGGTGGATGCCCTCGAAAGATCTAAATTGAGGGGCCCATCAGGCTCTCAGCTGCCCACCTCAACGCCAGAGCTCACTCCTGGGCATCGGGCAACACGGCGGCAATCTCCAAAGCAGAATGCGCTGGTCCCAAAGGAACTAGTTATTGTTGGTGACTCTATTGTCAGGGAGACGGGGAACATGCTATGTAAAAAGGATAGGTGGAACAGGACCAGGGTATGTCTGCCAGGGGCAAAGGTTGATGACGTTGTAGAGCGGATATCATCTTTCAAGGGCACAAAAGGTGATATAGTTGTACACGTTGGTACTAATGATATTAAGAGTAGGAGACCGGCGGAATTACTCAACAAGTACAGGTCACTGTTGAAAAAAAGCCGTGAAATAGGGTTGAATTTGAAAGTGTCTGCAATTCTGCCCAGACACGATAGGAGGGAGTACATGATGAGAGCCTTGTCGATCAATTCGGCCCTGGAAAGATTGTGCAAGGCTCAAGGGGTAGAATTTTTTTCAGCCTGGACTGTACTTGTTAACAGGAGAGATTGCTTCTACAGGGATGGGATACACTTAAATAGAAAGGGTGCAAGAATATTTGCTGATGCTATCGAGGCAGTGTTAGGTGGGTCGGAAAACTGCTAGTTTGGGGGGATACAAAGACTAATAGTTTAACAGTAACCGCAGGCAGAGGTGAAGGTGATTCTTGCACAACTTCTATTAGAATAAGAAGCGACCTGGAGCGAGGGGTGTTGGGGGTTTCAGGGACGGATGGCAGTCATCATGGAATAGTTGGGTATATGGGATGTGTTAGGGTAACAGGGAATAGGCATAGGAGCATGTATGCTTGCATGTATACCAATGCTAGAAGTATAGTAAATAAATTTGATGAATTTGAAGTGTTGGTCAAGACATCAAAGGCGGATATTGTTGGGATAGCAGAGACCTGGTGTCACAAAGATATAAGGAATGCAGAACTGGAATTTGGGGAGTACAATGTGTACAGAAAGGATAGACAGGACAGAAAGGGAGGGGGTGTTATGCTGTTAATTAAGAAAAACATAAAATCAAAGGAAGTGCACCCAGTTAATATAGATGAACAGTGCTCTGTTGAGTCAGTTTGGTGTGAGATAAGCACTGCGAAAGGAAAAATAAGAGTAGGAGTGTGTTATAGGCCTAATGACTTGAATGAGTACAATGAACAATTGTACAGAGAAATAGAGTGGGCCAGTAAATCAGAATGTCTTATAATGGGGGATTTTAACTTCCCAGATATTGACTGGAACTTGTGGGTTGGGCACTCACACACTAGTCAGACTTTTGTGGAGTTATTGGATGATTGTTTTCTGCAGCAGCATGTTCGAGAGGCAACCAGAGAAAGTAACACTCTTGATCTGGTTATCAGCAGTGATCATTCGTGTATTAAGAATTTGCAGATAAAGGAACCACTAGGTGGCAGTGATCACAGTGTGCTGAAGTGGGATTTACTCAAAGAGGTAACTACCGTCAGGGGTAAAGGAAAGGGTTTTTGCTTCCGTAAAGGGGAGTACAGTGGTCTCAGACAGTTTTTAAATTCTGTACAGTGGGATCAACTGACGATGTTACAAACAGTAAATTCTAAGTGGGAAGCATTCAAAGAATTAATCGTGGAAGCTACTAGACTTTATATACCGATTAAGAAATATCGTTCAAGGTTTAGGCCTAAATGGTTATCAAATGAACTAATGAGACTCGTGACAGAGAAGAAAAATGCATGGGATGCATATAAATTATCAGGCGACGCAGAAGCCTGTGGCAGATATAAGCTAGTCTGTAATCAGGTCACAAAGGAGGTTCGGCAGGCAAAGGCGGATTACGAGAAATCTTTGGCAAAAGATGCTAAGAAAAACAGCAAGGATTTCTTTACTTATATAAACTCTAAAAGGAAGGGGATGAATATGATTGGACCACTTGACATCGATGGTTCGA